>NC_081414.1:186896487-187196487 GCF_030272615.1 Cryptomeria japonica | reverse complement strand
ATGCCCACAAGCCAAATCAATAGCTCTAATCAATTAAGTTGCATATGGAGAGAACCAAAAAAAAATTGTCAAAATCGGATGAACCACTTAGGAGCTTAAGATGAGTGAAGTTAGCTATGTCCACTACTGGCTCCTTTCCCCTAGGCGGCAAATATCTAAAAGTGAATGTAAATATGGATGCAATAAATAATGACTATTTAGGAGTATGTGTAAATAAGATTAAATAGGCATGTATAGGGATTGGGGTATAATAAAAACCTAGCACATGAATGTGTCACTTATTGATGTGTAATTGTATTAAGGTGTTCCATAAAAATGGGTCAAAACTAAATGGAAATTAGCATGGGTATGTAAATTCTACCATTTCATTTTACTCCCACTTTGAAGTGCATATGATTCTAAGTTGAGCATGTATTTCAATGCATATAGACATTCTCAACTAACATAAAAAGTAAGTATCCAAACACTTCAAAAGTCTAGGTAATGCTATATAACTCTACTTGGCTACATGCATGTAATGTTATCACGATATATTTAAGTACAATGATGATTCTTTTGTAACATAAATCACTATCTAAATATTAATAATAGGAATTTTAGTTACACTATATGCCCCTCCAATCGGTTGCATATGAAAGATATAAGGAATTTGAAGAGAGGAAAAATGATTCATGATGGACTATGTGAAATGTATTTAATGATTATCATCATGTGACAAGAAAGTAATGGATATCAATTAATAGTCATGTAAATAAATAAATTATGTGAACATGTAAGCTAGTGGTGATTATCAAGTTGATGTTGCCCCTAGTATAAGAAAATCATAAAGGAAAAGAGGTCCCTAGAGGCTAGATAAAAATCATGGAATTACATCAAACATATAATCAAATTGAAGGATAGGCAAGCAATTTCAAATGAGTGGGATGTAAGGAGAAAGTGTGTATAATAATAAAGTACCAAAATGACATAAGCTTCATAAATATAAAAGCACCAGCATAAAATATAGGAGACACCACAAGCATGTAGCATGAGGAACATAGATCATGAAATTATATGTAAATAAGGAATAAGAGAATACCTAAAGTGGGAAATATGAAACACGGGCAAAGAAAAAAGATAAAACGAAGCATGCATAAAAGAGAGAGAATATGAGAAAAAAATGCATGACACATAAAGAAAAAACATAAGCTCTAAGGATAAAAATGACATTCCAAAAATTCCCCCTAAGTGGGTAAATTAAAGTGAGTATCAATATAGAAGACGATATGGGAACACAACAAACAAGGTACAATTAGAAAGGTCCAAGTATAAGGTCCAACAAACAAACTAAAACTATAGGAGTGTCCATCGATCCATGACCAAATATAGGAGGATCCTCCTCTAAAATATTTGGAATATATAAAGTATAGATCTATACTCTATAGGAGTCTCCATGGATCATATAACAAATCTTGCACATGCCTAGAAGATGGAAAACTTTTAATTATATGTTATTCTTAATAATGGGAACAAGTCCTTCAAGAGACATGATTTGAAGCTCATAAGCATCAAATTATTATTTTTTTTTCTTTTTTTTCTTGTAATATGTTTGACAAATGATAAGATGTTAGCAAAAGGTATCTCAAACTTTTATTCCCAATTTTTTTTTGATTATTTTATCTTCACATGTCAAGTGAAGCATCTCATTTTGATCCAACAACCATTTCCATGTGTAAATGTATTGGGAGCCATATCATGAGTTGTAAGAAAATATTGTGTTATCATGGCATTATAAGATGGAGACAACTTATGCAGATTCTTATGACATGTAAGAAAATTGAAGGGGAGAGTTACATTGAATTCTTCATCATGATAGGTTTTAATAAGTATGATGTAGTACTTTTTCCATAAAGGAATATAGATAAATTGGGGCGCCAAAAATTGGGTGGTAAAACATGATAATTCATTACATACAAAATGTTAGGAATATATTTGAAATAGCTTAGAGAAACAGACAATTATGGAACTAGTGAGTGGAGATTATTAGAGTAACCCCAAGGTTTTAGTTTCTAGTTAAGGGTATTATAATTTTGATATTTTATTGTGTAACTTTGTGCATAATATCTAATAGGGTCATTTTAATGTAGAAGAATGAATTTAAAGATAATATTGACATTGTTTGAGTGTCTCCAACAATATTTTGTATATTTTCTTAATACGTTTTTATTAGTTGGTTACCCAAAAGGTTGTATAATCATTCCAAAGCCCTTGTCATGAACTTTTTAACATCAACGGAGGAATATAAAATTTTATTGTTATATTATTAAGTAGACTCATATATCAAACTCTATTGTTTATCTATTTACATGTGTTGAACCTAATCTATGTGTGCTTTTGAGTGGATATTGTCTTTAGATATATCTTGATCGAGGTATCCCACTTTATTTTAGTCGTTACATATTATACATAAATCCAAGACTTTATGGGCAGCAATCTATAATTGGTTCCCTATTCCATCATTCCAACACATTAAAATAAAGTAAACATTTTTTGTTGTTGATAAAAGGCAAAATGTTTGAACTAATATATTAATATAAATAAATAATTACAAATAAATCTTGACAGAGCAAGCAAGTCTTAAAAAGGTTGCCACAAGCAAAAATGACAGCTAGTGAGAAACAACAAAATAGGCCATGAGAAACAACATATCACAATACATAGAGGCCTAGCATGTAAATAGATATAAACAAAAGCCGCATATTAAAAAATGAGACAACAAAGATATAAAGTAGAG
Organism: Cryptomeria japonica; assembly: GCF_030272615.1. NCBI lineage: Eukaryota > Viridiplantae > Streptophyta > Pinopsida > Cupressales > Cupressaceae > Cryptomeria > Cryptomeria japonica. Next base: position 187,193,714 of record NC_081414.1, on the reverse strand, counting down.
TAAAAACTATTATTTTATTTATTTATTTATTCATTACCCAATGGTATTCCCAACCTCTGCAGTATGCCGCTTAGCTTTAGGACTCAACCCAACAATCTTAACCACCCTTGCCCTGATCGAGCAAAAACCATTATAAGGAATTGAAAGAAAAGGTGGCTATTTGTTGACAAAGTGGTCTTCCTCATCCATTGGCTGAGACAGGTGTCAAACAAAAGGATGGGAAACACGAGTTATAAAACATATCATTGCCTTGAAAACTTCAACAAATATATCCAATTCTTTTTTGTGCACAAAAATTGCTTAAGCCACAATTGCTTCATCTTATTCATACGAGCTCTTTTCTTTGCAATACAAATAATATTATTTCAACTCTTTTTGGATAAACTCCAAAAAGAAACAACAATCTTTCACATCATGACCTAAAGTACTCATAGATCTTCCTCCCATTCATGGGTCCAATGAGATTAATTGAAAATAATGTCTAGAAGTAAAACAAAGTGGTTTTCCCTCTCAAAAGACTTATCAAATTAAGTCTTGACAATGCTTCAAGAAAGATTCAAGTCTTTATAGTGTTGGTTGTGTTGCAAGGGACAACTTTGGGGCCTTAATCAAGTTAGCATGGATTTGACTTACAGAAAATGAAACTTGTGAATCAATAAATTCTTCAAATGTGTTAAACATATCTCGTCCTTCAACCACTCAAAACATTAACATGTTACAGTAATTTACAAGTTTCAAATCGTTCTCACGAGTTACAATATCACTTCCATAAAGTAGATTATGTGACATTCATGAGGATGAAGTTATCCACAATTAGAACTCTAATCTCAAGCGATACACAATAAAATCTTTATAACTTTGACATGGGATAAAAAAAATCAAACGGTTTAGAACCCAGATTTTCATCACTGATCAGTGATCACTGTTCATTGTCATAAAGTACAAGAGAATGGTTTAATGGATAATGATAAATAGTGTTGGTATAGGTCAAATTTCAACGCAAACAGGTACACTGTCTGCCTTTACTTTCCTGCTACTGCTGTCTAGAAATTTCCAGAGAGTCCTTTAACTAGTAAGAAGTATGAACAGCTTTTTACATTCCACCTGTCTCTCTTGCCACTTTTTTACCTACTACAATGTACGAGTCAGGTCGAATTTTTATCACATATGGGCTGTTGAATTCTTACCCAGCATAGATCTGCCAGTTTTAGCCTGCATAACATTTACTTAGCCCTTACTCCCTATCGGTACAGTACTTGAATTTATATGATAGAGATTCCAAAGTCACACCAGATACAATTTTGTAATGGAATAATCTCTCTTTTGCATAGATTTAGGCTAACTTAACTAGCAATTGCACCTTGTATATGCTGAAAAGGTGTTGAAAGTCAAATAGGAAATATTTTGGTCTATCTTTTTTTAACATACATTTGTGTAATACTTGAGGTCAATTGGTAGGTCATTTAGAAACTTGTATTTTTTGCAAAAGGCTCAATCAAGAAGTGATAGCTTCAAATCAACTATGCTTCCACTTACACGGATCCAATTATGATCAATTAAATCTATTAAATGAGGAGGAAAATTAGGCTCCATTATGAACAAGGTCACATGTTATGTTTGCAACAAGGAGAGAGTGAGAGTGAGGTAGAGATAGAGATAAAAGGAGAGATAAATAGAGGGGTAAGATCAAGCGAGAGGGCTAAGGAGATAGAGATAAAGAGGGAGATAGAGATAAAGATAGAGATGGACATGGAGAAGGAGAGCGAGAGATAAATATGGAAGAGGGGGAGGGAGGAAGAGATGGATTGATAGAGAGGGCGATATGTCTAGAGATAGAAGGGTTAAGAGAGGAAGATAGATGTAGAGATGAAGATAGGGGGAAGATAGACAAGGAAAAATAGAAAGAGAGATGTAAAGGATTAGACATAGGGAGAGATAGAGATATAGATGGTGAGATAGAGTGATAGAGACAAATGAAGTGAGATAAAGAGGGTGAGATAAATTGAGGGACACAAAAAAAGAGATATATGGAGAGAGAGAGAGAGAGAGAGAGAGAGAGAGAACGGGGGTAAGAAGATATAGATAGGGAATAGTGTAGGAGAGATGGAGTGAATGAGAGAGGGAGGGAGTGATATATATAGAGTGAGATATGGAGGGATAAAGAGGGGTGGTAAGAGAGATAGAGTGAGGGATATGGAGCTAGGAGATCTATGGATAGAAAATGGTAGTAGAGAGAGATAGAGATATAGAGTAGAATAGGTGGAGTAAATGTGAGAGAGAGAGAGAGAGAGAGAGAGAGAGAGAGAGAGAGAGAGAGAGAGAGAGAGAGAGAGAGAGAGAGAGAGAGAGAGAGAGAGAGAGAGAGAGAAGCGAAATATGGATAGAGAAGCGAAGAGAGAGATAGGGAGATAGAGATAGAGGGAGCATGAGTGAGAGAAAGAAGGTGACATAGACAAGTAAAATTTGAAACAACTAATTTTCTTCAAATTTAAATTCCAACATGAATTAGGTGCATCCTATCAAATGGTGTTAATGCATATCGCTTGTAGGAAGCAAAACACCATTCTTCAAATTTAAAGTCTATGTACCAATATTACAAAGATGATATAATAGCAACTAGAGAGAAATATACAAAATAATAGGTAAAGGATCATGTATAATCTCTCTTGTTGTTATTTATAAGATACAAGTAAATTGGATTTTGATGAGGTGTATGGTCATTATTTTGATGGTTTTTCATTCCTAAACATGTTATCTAACTATACTAAACAGGATCTCGTCCTAAATTCTCATTCGCATTTGAATGTTATACTTATACATTTTGATTATATTTATTTTTTTTATATTTAAAATTATAAAATATAAGTATAATACAATATATAATATAAACTGGATTATATCTAATATAATTACAATATCATTATATAACAATTTATTTTATAAATTATATTATTATTAAATATTATATTCTATAATATAAAACCTATTCAATACAAATATAAATTATTATTATAATTAATAATGAACAACAAATTAAAGCAACATATAAATATAATACAATGTATAATATATAATCTAAAAGGTAAATAATTATTGTACCGTAATGTCCATCTCACTACCATAATAATCTAAGGATGCTGGGAAATTTGCAAATTTCAACTTGATTTTCTCTACATGACTTGACAAGTGGGTTGATACTATGTACTAGTCCAGTACCAAGAAAATTAGCGAAGCCTACAAAATTAACTCTCCGACCAGTGGGTGAGGATATTTTAAGATGCGCGTTGGAAACAACAAACATGACGACGATATACCATATTCTTCGGACAACAAATGGTAAAGTTTTCTTGTGAAGCAGGACATAGGAGATACTGTTGGAATCAAAGTTGTGAATAGTAGATGACAAAAAAGCAAAATGAACGAACAAGATGATTTTGATTGTCTTGAATGGTTAGAAGATCATTTTCAACCGTTGAATGTCTAAAATAAGTTGTGCATCTCAAATAAGAGAACACCTTCAACCTTCAACGTAATAAATTTTAGCAATATAAGTAATCTAGTTTAATTAGAAGTTGGATTAATGAATGAAAATAGAGTATTTGGTTTATTTTGAAAACAAGGATGATGGAACAATGTTGATGTAAAGTAATAACTATTTATAGGACTCGTTCGGTATGGGTGTAGAAATTTATTCCCTTCGTGTGAAACATGTTTCAAGCTTCGTGTAAGCTCAAAATTTACTATGGATTATATTTTAGTCCCTTGATTCAAACTCAAACATCATGACCTCAATCTAAAGCACAAGAATGAATTTGATCATAGGTATGAAATTGTTTCTCTTAATTTGAAACAAGTTTCAAGCTTTGTGTAAGCTCAAAATTCATTATGGTTTACATTTGAGTCCCTTGGTTTGAACTCAAACATCCCAACCTTAATCTAAAGTGCATGAATGATTTGGCCAATGAACTAGCAAAATCTGTGTGTACATATCTATTTACCTTCACCTTCTTTGTGTCTAAATATGTGAATGAAATGTATGCAAACACTTTTGGGGAGACTGTTGGGTCACTAAGGTTAAGTTTTCCCAAGTAAACCACTTGGATGGATAGGATTTATAGTTCTAAGCGATAATTATAGACAATATTCATTATAGATGGGGTGCATGATTATGATGTGTTCTTCTCAAACTCCAAATTCAAATGTTCCTATAATGATTACTCCTCAATCCACCATATAAATTATTTATACATTAAATGTCTTTGAATACCAATACATATCAACAAGAAGTGCACAAACTTGTGTCAACCTAACTCACAACAACTAATAAAAATAGGTGAGAATTTGGGAATTATAAAATTTAAAGTTTTGAAATTCGTGATCAATTTCAAGGGCCTTTAAATTGAACTCGGTTCAATTCTACATGGCATGGAAGTGAACCAGGTAGGAAAAATGATCAAATTAATGTAGGGGGCAAATATCTAAAAGTGAATGTGAATATGAATCCAATAAATAATCACTATTTAGGAGTATGTGTAAATGAGATTAAATAGTCATATGTAGGGGTTGGGGTATAATAAAAACTTGGCACATGAATGTGTCACTTATCACTAACACATTGGACACATTTTTTGACGAAATATCGTCGGAATTCCGACGGTTTTGTGTCGTAGGTTCGACGAAATAGCGGCGAGTTTTTCGTCACTAAAATTTCGTCGAAGCGTCTGACGCAGGATATTTTGTCAAACAACCGACGAACATTCTGTCGGAAACCAATTTCACCTCGCACAAAACCATGCAAAAAATTTCGTCGAAACTCTGACAGAAACCATGGTAGTTTTTCGTCACACGTACAACATTCTCGTCGAAATCATGTTGTACATGCGGCGAATTTCGACGCCATCAATTGTCGAAATTCCGACAAGCTGCCACTATGCTCCGACGAGAATGTTGCGCCTCCGATGAAAAATTTCATCAGAAGTTCAGTTGTCTCGTCAGTGCATTTTGGGGGTGTTCGTCGAAATTTCGACAAAAAGTCTATATATATATATATATATATATATCCCTCTCTTTGCCTCTTTCTCTCAGGTGTATCTATCCCATTCTCTCTCTCTCTCTCTCTCTCTCTCTCTCTCTCTCTCTCTCTCTCTCTCTCTCTCTCTCTCTCTCTCTCTCTCTCTCTCTCTCTCTCTCTCTTTCTCTCAGGTGTCTCTATCCCATTCTATCCATTCTCTCCCTCCCACTCTTTGTCTCTATGTCCCCTTCTCCTTGTCGGCTTCTATCTCTATCTCTCCCTTTCTTTACAAGGTTTAGAGTTAGGTTTGGAGATTGATGGTTCACTACAAACTCTCTATATCCATGTTATTTGCATTACATATCAGTACAAACTTAAACTTAACTGGGGAAAATTTTACTTGGCTAATAGATGGTTAAGTTACTCTAATTTGGTTAAGGGTTATAGAAGGTTGTCGAAACTTAAACTTAACTTTGGAAAACGTCAATGCTATCGAAATGTCAGTATTATGAGGTTTTTATTATCAAATAGATATAAGGGTTTTTTCAGTATCAAGAGGTGATAGAAGATAGGGTGAAAGAAATTCCAAGAATATAGTCAAAAAACCCTTGAGTTCAATCACTCACCAAGAAGTGATAGTAATGAGAGGTTTTAGATTAGAGAGACACTGTCAAAGGAAGACTCGAAGCAACCGAGTTACTGTTATGTAATTTTGGGTAATGTTTTAATTGAAAAATTATTAGTTCAATGATTGCAAGTTTTGTGTAGAAGATGCTCTAAAATCTTGAAATGTAAAATTTATGACTGTTTATGGGAAGCCTTAGATATGAGGGGATTTGTTTTTGTCTTATTTAAGTCCTTAGCTTGACTAAGATCAAAATATCCATATGTATTTGATAGTGACAAACGCTAATGATTGCATTGACAAGATGCTACTATTCTAAAGAAAAAAGCACTACAAAGCTTCAAGAAAATTAAAGAGAGGAAAGAAAACTTGAAAAACATATAAATTTATACCTTCCCACATAGGTTGTATTGATCCGTCTTGAAGAAAATATGAACATCAATGGATTCAGCCCCTGGTAACAAAATGAAATAGCAATGGTGAGTTATTTCCATGTAAACAATAGTCAAAGTCAGCCATCAATGAGTTTTTGAAGGGTAAGCATTCCTGAACTGTTCCTCGCCTTATCTGTAGCCAAAATTTATCAATTACGTACGTGTGAGCTTATGTGGTAGAAAGTGAAAAATTTAACCAAACAAAATACAAGAAAATAAACTTAATTTAGTCAAATTACCTGGCTTGAAATATAGCCACACCGCTCACATATACCTTGTTCTCGCAATTATGTTGAAGACAAAATAATGAATTTCTCAACTGATCTGATGATGTCAAGTATTGCTCTTAGTCTGAAAGATCAGTACTTGAAACATTGGATGCCCCAAACACAGGAAGAAAAAAATATGGATAGACTAACAAGTCTATATAATGAAGCATTGGATGCCCCAATTAAGACACAAACTCATCCAATGCTTCAAAGTATAGACTCGTTAGTCTACTCATCTTTTCTTTTAAGGTTTGATGTTCATGGGAATCTATAACTCTACGTGTAAGAAGTCGATCTATAATTATGGATCATGATTATAAAATGAAATTACATCAGTATATAGAGTTAGCATATATAACCCTATCTCAAAACAATCATGTTATCCTACCCATGGAAAAGTATCCAACAATATGACATCAAGAGGTTATAAGAGCTCTTGAAAATTAAAGAGAGGAAAGAAACTTGAAAAATATATAGATTTATACCTTCCCACATAGGTTGTATTGATCCTTCTTAAAGCAAATATGAACTTCAATGGATTCAGCCCTTGGTAACAAAATGAAATAGCAATGGTGAGTTATTTCCATGTAAACCATACTCAAAGTCAGCCATCAATGAGTCTTTGAAGGGTAAGCATACCTGAATTGTTCCTCGCTTGATCTCTAACCAACATTTATCAACAATTACATGTTAGCTTATGTGGTAGAAAATGAAAATTTTAACCAAACAAATTACAAGAATATAAACTTAATTTAGTCAATAATTTAGGTAATTTAGTCAAATTACCTGGCTTCAAATATAGCCACACTGCTCACAAATACCTTCTTCTGGCAATTTTGTTGAAGACAAAATACTGAAGTTCTCAATCGATCTGATGATGTCAAGTATTGCTCTTAGTCTGAAAGATAAGGACTTGAAGCATCAGATGCCCCAAAGACAGGAAGAGAGAGAGAGAGAGAGAGAGAGAGAGAGAGAGAGGTTGATTCCCATGAACATCAAACCTTAAAAGAAAAGATGAACATACTAACAATTCTATACTATGAAGCATTGGATACCCCAAAGATACGAACACATCCAATGCTTCATAGTATAGACTCGTTAGTGTACTCATCTTTTCTCTCATCTTTTCCTTTAAGATTTGATGTTCATGGGAATCTGTAACTCTCTGTTTAAGAAGTTGATCCAAGCAACTTGTGGTGCTATTGTTCGTGTTGGCTCTGTTGGACCCTGCAATTAAGATTCAATACACATTATTCAATAAGATTAACAGTGCAACATAATGAAATATTGAAAAATGCATTAACTTATTGAGCCCAGCAAAAGGTATGGGTTGGAAAAGTTATTTTGCGGTTTGTGTTGTGTTTGGTTGCAGGTGTGGATCCACCTAACTGTAGAGAAGGTGTTGGAACAGGTTAGGAGAGAACCTGGTTGTGGTTGCCAAGAGACTAGGGTGAGAGGAGAAAGTGACTCCTAGATGAGGCAAGGAAGTTGTGAGTTTGTGGAAGTAGGAGACGTGGATGCTAGGATGAACACTTGAGTTGCAGCCATTGGATACACCTGAGTTGCATCGATGAACTCCGATATGCAATGAGCAGGGAATTAACATTATCGAGGGGCAAAACATCATCGAAGAGAATTAAGTATCTTTTATTTTTAACTTCGATAAAAGACTAAGCCACGATAAAACTCAAAGGAATGTTACCGAAGGAGAAAGGTTCATCAACAAAGAACCTTGCAAGATGTGGTCCCCACCACAATGGCCTCAAAGAGAATACAATCTCAATGAAATTTAATGATAAGTGATCGTTGGGCTAATAATCATCGAAGGGAGTACTCCATAAAAGGACTTCGATAACATAAAGAGCTTTGATGAAACAAAAAAAATTGTCACCAAAGGAACAATCTTCATTGAAATAACATCAATGATGGCGATGAAAACAATGGAGCGATAAAGAGGAAAATTAAATTATCGAAGTCGTAGATATCATCAAGGGTCTTTCCTCGATAAGAAAGTCGTTGGCAAAGATGATCAAATACACATCATCGAAGTGGACGCTCTCATTGAAGAGACAGAGTGCTAACAAAAGTTAAAGCTACGGTTTCGCTGAGACTTAGGGTTTTGATAAAACTTAACAAAGTTTCATAGAAGACGAAAATCTTATCGATAACTAGAAACAGAGAACCCATTTCGATAAGAATTAGGATTTCGATGAAGGCATATCAAAGGTCATCGACAGGGTCGAAATCATAGAAAAGAAGATGATATGACATTTAAAAAAAATTCAATAAATATTGAGGATTAATGCCAACCCGAATAGCACTCATCAAAGTTGGTGTATCATTAAAGAACTCAAGTTGGTGAAAATTACTGTCGCGATCACATTAGTCATTTCTGCATTGAAATTCAAAACATAGAGAAGAAATCGTTGCAAAGGGAGAAAAGCTCGCGCAGAATTCGTAGAGACATAAAGTTCAACAACTTGGAGAAAGATAAAGCACAAGGAGAATTCAAAGTTGAAGCCTGAATCAAGTGAGTTGCTAACACTTCTTTTACTCCATATTTGCACATTATGGAATCATCTTCGACTACTAGGCCTTCCGAAAGGTAGAAAACCAAAAAATGCTCCACCTGCAGACTCCAATGAGACTACTAAGAGAAAAAGGAAAAAGAAAGAGGGCAGGGCATTAAATAAAAACTTGTTAGACCAATGCCCTGCCTCTAGTTTCAAATCCATAAAAGTAAAATCTGAGGAAGAGGGGTTTGAAGATAATCATGAGCATCTAGGGGATGTCTGGACGGAATTGAGGGGATATGACTTGGTCATGTTCCATTTGAACAGGAAAGACAGTCCTGAGCCTGTATGCAATCCATGGAATCTGAATATAGGAAGGCTAATGGTCCCAAACATCTTTACTAGTCCTAAATTGATGAGATCTTTAGCTGAGAAGTATGATGTTAACACAAAAATAACATATAATTGGTCTAGTAAACCCATGTTGCCAATTAGAAAAGATGTTATTGAGTGGGTGTTTGGTTTGGAGTGGGGATATGAAACAACCATTGACCTTAGGAAGCTAAAACAGGAGTGGAGATTGCCTTTCCATAGAAAGAGGGAAAAGGGAAAGAAACCTGAGACATTTAAGGATATTGATCAGGCTCCCTTTGATGTGAACCAGTTTAGACCACACATTAAATATACCTATTACTCCATAGGACAAGTCCTTGGAGTTGAGGCACCCCCACTCATGGACATTGCACTAATGGTCCTTGATATTGATGTAGAGTCCAAGGACCCCAAGGGATTTGATTATGCTTCCTTCATTGATGATCAGATGAATCACGACCTTGAAAAGATAAAAGGGGATCCCATTCAAATTGCATTCCCACATTATTCATTGTTGATGCGTATGTTATTGTTTGTTGGAGAGGAAAACAGCTTATGGGGAGATGATTTACTCGAACATATGTATAATAAGCAAGGAATGAAGAAGTTGGTGAAGTTATGGCTTTCAGTATGGGACCATTGTTATGCCAATTGTCAATATTATTGCTTTGAAGATCAGTTTGTGAAACCACTAATGGGTTTGTTAGACCATGCTAAAGATTTTTCACTTTCTCTTGAAATCAAGAAGTTTTTGAGACCTGAAGACTTCAATCCAGAGTTGGAAATTGATCACAATTGGGGAGATTGGCATTCATTTGAAACCCATACTCAAATTAGGGTTTATGAATTTGAAGGAGCCCCCAATGTACTGCCTAAAACAATCCCAGACATAATTGCTTACTTGGAGATTATTAGGAAGATGCATGAGTCCAGCCATTTGCATTGAGATCAAGAGGCAAGTAATCCTTCCTACCAAATTATTTTTCTTTTGGAGATTTTGTTGTAAAGAATACAAAAAGTTATGAACTTATTGGTAAGAAGATGAAATACTTTTCATTGTCACATGTTGATGCAAGGGTCCAATTTGACCCTAAATGCTATATTCAAAAGGCCAGAAATCTACAAGGGCTCAAGGGTTATGAGCATTTCCCTCTATTAAAAGAAGATTTCATTATAAATTTGGAAAGGAAGCAGGCATCACATAAGATGGAGCTATATAATAAAGTGATGAGTGCATATAATTGGAATCTTGTTAGGGATATGATCAAACGTGATCTTGACAATATCACAGAACCACTGGCTAAAGCAAAGAAACTTATGGATCTAAGGCGGGAAATCCTTGAAGGAATCCCTGAAAAAAATATTTTGCACAAGCCATCTGAACCAAAGATAGAGGTTCCAATAGAGGCTACTAAGGGAGAAGGAGAATGAAATTCTTGTTGAGCCCCCCGAAATATGCAAATTCAGATGAGAGAATTGATGATTGTGACAACTTTTTTTTGGATGAGCAATTCATTCAAACCCCTGAATTTCAAGCATTTATATATCAGCATAAATCAAAGCAGTTGAGGATTGAAGGAAGAGAAGACATCAATGAAGAAGCTTTAAATAAGTTTCAAGAGTCCATTGATGAGGAAATGAAAACAATAAGTCTAGCCAAAGGGAGACAAATGCTAAAATATGTTGGCATGATTATATATCCTGGTTGAAATATGAAGGGTGCATTAATGTTTGACACATATGCCAAATCACTTGGTAAAGAGAACTTCAAATTGCCTAAAAATATTGATACTGTGTATACTAGATCTGGATATGATCCAAGTCAAAAGGCATCATTGCAATGGGTTGTGTATGCTCGAGACAAAAGGCCCCTTCTGATTGATTCAGATGAGCTATTTGCTACATTGACTATTCAATAGGTGGGGATGAACAATCCCATGGAAACTACAATGTTAAATTTAAATATGGCTAGGCTAAATGTAGATCAAGTGGATTTTCTCACAAGAGAAATGCTTCACTACAAGGATGCATATCACGCAAAGGTTGAAAAAAGACAAAAGTGGCAAGAGATAGCCACTCAATTGCAAAAGGATCAAAGGACTGCAATACCAAAATGGCCTATTGATTATGAGGAAGAGCAAAGGATCGTGCTTGCATCTCAAGATGCCATATATTGGAAATACAAAGCAGAAAAGTTTGAGAAGAAAATGAATGAGGCAAATAAGAATAAAGATTTTGTCGTACATGCATTGATAACAAGGATAATCAAGCACGAGATTGATGTGATGAACGCTCATGCTACTTCATTTTGGTTCGCATACAAAGGCACTTTCACATGCTTGGATAACCATATGACATTGAAGGAGAGGTTGTGTGATCAAACAAGGCCAAAGGCTAAGGAGATGATTGCTACTCGTGATCATTACTATAAACTGTTGAAAAGCAATGTGGATAGGTTTGATAATGCAGAAGATCTCTGAATCTAATGAGTGGCGGTGAGCTATTGACAATGGAGCAATTCAAGGCTGAAATGGCCAGAAATTTAGAGTGCAGAGTATCAAAGATCAAAGAGGATGAAGAATTAGCACCGTAGGTTTCCAAAATCACTGGTGAACTATATGCCCAAGAATACACGATGAAGAAACTACTCGTTGAATGTGTCACACACAAAGAACAAGCATACGTTGAACATTTGCCTTGTAATCAGCAATATGAATATAAATAAACAAAATCTATTTTCTACAGTTCATGGGTGAAACTCTATTTTATTTACTCTCTATATCAAAGATTAGCTAAGTCTATGAAGTAGCTGAGATCAAAATTTATCAAACAGAGATCCAACAATCAAAATGGCTTCCACTTTCACTAAAATCCTAACAATAAATGGATCTCGTTTTGATATATTTTGATCTTAGCTACTTCATAGACTTAGCTAATGTTTGAGCTCAGATTTAGACAACTATTTTGTGTATTTGGTGAAGACCATTCGCCTAATGGGCATTATATTTCATTAATGTCATTAACCCAAACTCTTCTGCAGGTCACAATTTTTATTGATGACAACTAAATACTACACACATTGGATAGAAGCTATAACTTGTAAAATTTGTATCACATACATGGTCATCAAATTTGTCGAAGATAACATTGTAACCAAGTTTGCTATGTTGTTCTCCCTTGTATGTGACAATAACACTACTTTTTCTTCTTCTCAATTGATGTAATGGGGTTATCAATTTAAGATCAATTTAAATTTTTATTCCAATTAGACAGAAACTATGATCAGAACCAACCTCTTAAAACTAGCAGTGCCAACCCAAACAATAGCCTCCATATCGTGTGTTTATCGGTACCCTAAAAACACATCTATGGGATACCCAGGAAACAATAGCTATGCAAATCTGATTATGTTTGAGATGCATATAAGAAGAAGCTAAGTGATGGCTCACCTATAAACCGATTAGCCTATCTTCACCATCGCACCCGCCAGCATCATAATTAGGCCACCCAATTGAAGCTATAGACACCTCGGGGTTCAATGCAACGCATTTTGATCCAAACTAACCCTCGCTCAACAAGTTCTGGTTGGGTTCTTCATTCACCAATGTCTCTCATCCTGTGAATCTCCTCTTCCTGATTGAGCTCCTTTTTTCAAATAGTTCGCTACTTTGGTCGCGATTTTTTATATTTTTTACTTGACTATGATAACTCAATGATGAATGGTGAGTACCAAACCAGTACTAAGAGGGGGGGTGAATCAGTACATGCACAAAAAATTATCCTGAACCGGTTTGATTGCAAACTGTAAACTACTGGCAATCCCTAACACCGGTCCAAACCAGACTACTACTGGTTAAACACAGTGCAACTGTGAAAGACATGAACCGGTCAATCTTATTAGCTTTTTACACAACCTACTCCCTCATTTCCACTTTGTCCTTATGCATAAATAGACAATCTATCATCAGAAATATAATAACTTGCTAGATCAACATGATTCACCGCTTGACAGAAAACAACAAAGCATCACACGAAAAAGACATCACATATGACACACATATTTTTCACATGGAAACCCAATTGGGAAAAACCGCGGTGGGGATGAATACCCACAAGCTGTTTTGAACTCTTTAGAAGTTCGCTCTGTTAGAAGCCTAGTCCGGTTAAAGACTGTTACAACAGGTTCTGTTAGGAACCGATCCTGTTAGGGATCACCCGGTTAAGGGATGGCTAGAATACCCAGTTAAGGGTTAAACCCTGTTAGAGGTTACCTTGTTAAAGGATTTTATGAACTCAATGGCTTTGAGTCACCCTGTTAAAGGATTTACAGCAAGCTGGTTAAAGCTACCCGGTTAAGGGATTTTCCAACTGTTGAAGTAGTTAAAGATCAACAGGTATTACAATGATCTGGTAATAGCACTCAATGTCAATGCAGATCCGCTTTAGTTCCTTCCTTTTGCACACACACTATGCATGTATCAATCCTCTTATCTAGTCTGGCAAGAATCACGTATCTTTGCATTTAGATACACACACAACATTTGCCAACAACCTCAACATGAAACACAACATCAACCTTATAGAATACAGATAGGTCGGCAGCATAAACCCTAAACCCTAAACACTTAGGTTAAGCAATTGATCGGTTCAATCCTAACCATTGAGCACTTTGCATTTGAATACAACGGTCTTGAATAGATCTCAAGACATTCTCCATCGTTCGTTCTTCACCGCTTCATGGAGGCGATAACCCATCACGCGTTCTCCACCGTTTGCAAAGACTTCACACATTCCCGAGGTAGATAGGATCAATCTTCTTCATGCAAGATCCTTCACATGCACGAGACTGACGTGGCAAATCTCCATTACAATGCTAACTCATCACACAATGTCACCGAGCTTGGAACACTTCAATCGGAAACCCTGAAGCTAAGACTACCAACCGGTAGTCCTACCACATTCCATCTACCGGTTCTCATTCTAACATACCGGTTCCAGTTCACAATATCATACCGGTTCACTTGAACAAGCATACTGCTTCACTTATTGCACATATACCGGTTTACACCACCATACCGGTTCTCTTTGCCAGTTGCTTAACTTCAATATACTGGTTCACTTCTCAGCATATTGACATCAATGACAACATACAATATCATCATGTCATCATACTCTTGCACATATGCCAACAGACTAACCCTAAGGATTTTTTTTTACTTTTTTGTTTTTCTTCGAAATTCCAACGACCGCTCGTCATAACTCCAACAAAATTAATAACCATCGAAATTCCAATGAAAGTCGGTCAAGTTTTTTTTTTTAAATAACAAATTGACACAATTAACCTCATAATATCCGACAAAACAAAAAAAAATCCCACAGTTCGTCGGAAATTTTCGTCAGAAAATGTACCCAAATGAGTTAGTGTATTGATGTGTAATTGTATTAAGATGTTCCATTAAAATGGGCCAAAACTAAATGGAAATTAGCATGGGTATGTGAATTATACCATTTCATTTTACTCCCACTTTGAAGTGCATGTCATTCTAATTTGAGCATGTATTTCAAAGCATATGGACATTCTCAACTAACATAAAAAGTAAATATCCAAACACTTCAAAAGTCTAGGTAATGCTATATAACTCTACTTGGCTACAAGCATGTAATGTGATCACGATGTATTTAAGTACAATGATGATTCTTTTTGTAACATAAATCACTATCTAAAGATTAATAATAGGAATGTTAGTTACACTATATGCCCCTCGATTCGGTTACATACGAAAGATACAAGGAATTTGAAGAGGGGAAAAATGATTCATGATAGACTATGTGAAATATATAATGATTATCATCATGTGATGAGAAAGTAATGGATATCAATTAATAGTCATGTAAATAAATAAATTATGTGAGCATGTAGGCTAGTGGTGATTATCAAGTTGAAGTTGCCCCTAGTATAAGAAAATCATAAAGGAAAAGAGGTCCCTAGAGGCTAGATAAAAAGTATGGAATTACATCAAACATATAATCAAATCAAAGGATAGGCAAGCAATTAAAAATAAGTGGGATGTAAGGAGAAAGTGTGTGTAATAATAAAGTACCAAAATGAGATAAGGCTCATAAATATAAAAGCACAAGCATGAAATATAGGAGACACTACATGCATGTAACACGAGGAACATAGATCATGAAATTATATGTAAATAAGGAATAAGAGAATACCTAAAGTGGGAAATATGAAACACGAGCAAAGAAAAAAGAAAAAATAAAGCATGCGTAAAAGAGATAGAATATGAGAGAAAAATACATGACACATAAAGAGAAAACATAAGCTCTAAGGATAAAAATGGCATACCAAAAATTCCCCCTAAGTGGGGAAATTAAAGTATCAATATAGAAGATGATATAGGAACACAACAAACAAGGTACAATTAAAAAGGTCAAAGTATAAGGCCCAACAAACAAACCCTTTCTAAAAGCATATATCTCTCGATCTATAGTTTATAGGAGTGTCCATGGATCATGACCAAATATAGGAGAATCCTCTTCCAAAATATTTGACATATATAAAGTATAGATCTATATTCTATAGGAGTGTCCATGGACCATTGAACAAATCTTGTACATGCTTAGAAGACGGAAAACTTTTCAAGTGTATGTTGTTCTTAATAATAGGAATAAATCCTTGAAGAGACGTGATTTGAAGCTCATAAGCATCAAATTGTATATTCTTTTTGTTTTTCTGTTGTAATATGTTTAACAAATGGGAGGATGGTAGCAAAAGGTATCTCAACCTTTTATTCCCAATTTTTTGTCGATTATTTTATCTTCACATGTCAAATGAAGCATCTCATTTTGATCTAACTCCCTTTTCCATGTGTAAATGTATTGGGATCCATATAATAAGTTGTAAGAAAATATTGTGTTATCATGACATTATAAGATGGGGGCAACTTATGCAGATTTTGATGGCATGTAAGAAAATTCAAGAGGAGAGCTACATTGACTTATTGACCTTCATCATGATAGGTTCTGATTCCTATGTTGCAGTACTTTTTCCATGAAGGAATATATAGATAAATTGGGGTGGTAAAACATGATAATTCATGACAAAAAAAATTGTTAGGAATATATTTGAAATAGCTTAAAGAACCTTATCCAAGGAAGATTTTAAAAGTTACACCCATAAATTTAAATAGCATACCTCTCATTAACTTTTTAATGCATTTCTAAAGCTATCTACTAATTTATAATACCATACCTCTTATTAACTTTTTAATGCTTTTCTAAAGCCATCTACTAATTTATACTTCACTCTTATGATGTTCGGAATGAAGTAATTAATGTATGTGTTTTATGAGTTTATTTATAGATATTATTATAATACTAGAATTAATGCACATTTTTATGTTGGTGATACTTTTGTAAGAGGCTTATTCTATTCATTATATGATAACCATTGTTGCTTTTTAATAATACAAGTGATTCTACTTTAAGTGATTGCAATTTTTTTCCCAATAGTAATTTCTACACTAACCATTGTGTTGTGGTATATTATTTTAAATTTTATGTGTTTTTAATTATATTTTGTATACACCTAAAATTGGCTATGAGCAATTAAATAAATATTCTATATTTATTTAATATTTATCTAATATTTATTCTTCTATTAAATAGTTAATTCGAAAAGATTAATTAATTTAATTCATTTTCATATCTTTCTATTAATTAATATTTTATTAATTAATTCATTATCCTATTCTTCTTAATTAATTAAATATCTAATATTTAATTATCTTATTCCTCTAATTAATTAAATATCTAATATTTAATTATTCCTCTAACCAAGTTAATTAAATATCTAATATTTAATTATCTTCTCCAAACAATTAAATATGCAATATTTAATATTATTCTCCTATCCTATAGTCTCAAATATCAAATAACTCTCAAAATTATTTAATCCCTTTTCCAACTCACCCTCCATCTCCACTTCATCTTCCCTTTGCCAACTCATCAAATATGTGGCTAAAGAAATTAATATTCCTTAAATATTAATTCATCATTTATCTCCAACCTCCAAAATTAATGAAATTGTGTATGTACACATATTTCATAACCATTTCCTATATTCTCTCCAACACCCCCTACATCTTGGGAAGGACTTGAGTCCACTTGTCCTACCATGCCTAAATTTCCTCCAACCATCCCTAGATTCCCTCAGTCAGCAACCCAGTCAAGGTGAGATGAGTGACACTTGTCTTCTCCTTCCCCCTTTCTCTCAACCTTCACCTTTGCTCATAGCCATTCAAATCTGTGGATCTGATCATGACCGTTGATCTAAGCCACATCATCTAATCCTCTCAAAGTCTATAAAATCAAGAGCTTCAGTTGAGAGGAAGTTAGTCTTCAAAAATAGTCTTCAAGCCAATCTTATGCATCCGTGAGTTTTTGAAGCAAATAGCAAATATCATTTTAGCAATATAATCATATAATATTATCATTTTAGCATAATCATGTAGCTTTGCATATCATACCATCAGTTAACTACAAGTTATCAGTCCATTCTTCATATGCCATCTTGGAAGCCAATAGTGCATTATCTGAGAGCACACCATCTACAACCAGGAACAGTGGAGTTAGGACACAATGAGACATAAGTCATGAAGGTAAAATAATATTTTATTTTAATATGTATTTCATGTAGTTTCATTGGTGGATTTTGGATTTCCTGTATGCATTTCCATTGTATTTTGTGAAACTAACTTATTGCAAGTAACATTCTAAGGATGAAATTCAAGCTCACACATATTTCTAATGATAAATAAATATTTACACATAGCTCTTCCTATAAATTACTATAGGAAGCATTTTCATTTACTTCAATATATTTCAAAAAAGAGAAAACTATTAGATGATGCTAAAATTGACCAAGTCAATTGCATATATAATATAACTTATTTTTCTTGTCCATCTCACAATTCAAGATAAATTAATGTTTTCTCAAAAAATATTATTGCTCGTAACTTTGATTTAATAATCCTTGATTAATATGATCTAAACATTAACAATATAGACCTTTTTTTTTGGTTGAATGAAACCTTTTGACAATTCTTCAAAGTTATGAAATCTAGAAAACAATAAGTAAAGTTGGAAGCTATAGAGATAATAAATATAGAAAAAGTGGCATCACATAGCTCCCTCAAACTTCCAAAGGAAAAGTACACTCAACAATATCAATTGCTAATACCATTTCCCTAGTGCATATCAATAGGCATGTAGACTTTTAAATCATTTACAAGGTTTTCTATGCACATTTTAAGTATCTTTCATGTAAAAAGTAAGTCATTTGTCAATAAAAAATTTCTTAAATATTGATTATTAATTATGATGTCTAGGACACATTTTTTAATTTTTTGGTTGCACATTTTATTTATTATTAAATTTTAAGAAATATTATTTATAATTTAATTTTTAATGGAGATTAATTATAATTTGATTTTTTATTGAAATTAATTATAATTTAGACATATATTTGTTCACGGTGCATAAATTGTTCATTTATTCAAATTAACTATTTTTAAAGACAAGGAAACCAATTCATAAGACGGTAACATCTTTCTATCAAAGGTCATGTCAATCACCATCATATATAAGTTGGCATTTCTCAAAAGAACACTTTAAATTGAAAGATTGTTCAATGAAAGACATTCATTCAAAAGTCATTATTTCAACAAGAAGTCTATATCATGTGACTTTATTGTGTATTGAACAATCCTTGTGATAAACAAAATCAACTTTTCACTTTTACAAAAATTATTTTCAAAATAAAATAAAACTTAAATCTTAATATTATAATAATTTATTTTAAGAAATATAATTATGCCGAGAAGCATCTACAATGACATCAAAATGTCCATAAACAAAAATCCATTTTTGAAACAATTTGACATGCAAATGACAGGTAAATGCATGAAATATGTCATGTTTCAATTTTTGTGGAGGTGTTATTTCATTACTCCAAATAAAATAGAACCCTCGCCATTTGTCTCCAACTAGATTCACAGCTTTTTGCATGCAACAGTTTAATGGATTTGTAATCTTGGTGTTTAGTATTTTAGAAGAATATTTATTTTAGAGATGATTGTCTTCTATTATAAGATCTCTCTCAACATATTTTACATATATTTTTTAAATATAAGTATACTAGTTATTATGTCGAGAGGCATCTACAATGACGTCATTATGCCGAGAGGCATCTACAATGACATCAAAATGTTCATAAACAAAAATTTAATTTTGAAACAATTTGACATGCAAATGACGGGTAAATGCATGAAATATGTCATCTTTTGGTTTTTGTGGAGGTGTTATTTTATTACTCCAAATAAAATAGAACCCTCGCCACCTGTCTCAAACTATATGAAACCGTTACATTCCAATGATAGTGGAAGAGTGCCATAATTATGCCAAGAGGCATCTAAAATGACATCAAAATGTTCGTAAACAAAAATCCATTTTTGAAACAAATTAACATGCAAATGACAGGTAAATGCATGAGATATGCCATGTTTAGCTTTTGTAGATGAGTTATTTTATTACTCCAAATAAAATAGAACCTTCACCACTTGTAAAATGTTTTAGCTTTTTGCATGCAAGACTTTAATGGATTTGTATTCTTCATGTTTAGTATTTTAGAAGAACATTTATTTTACAAATGATTCTCTTCTATTATAAGATATCTCTCAGCATATTTTACATATATTTTTTAAATATAAATATACAAATTTAAAAACAATTTTTAAAATATGATTTTATTAAAACTAATAAAATTATCTATATAATATAATTCTTTAAAACAATTCCAAAACAATTCCAATATATGAAATAAGATGAGATGTGACAATAGCTAACATTGTGGATTACATTACTCAAAAGATGGCTCATTAAAAGACAAAAAGGCCAACCAAGCATTGCTAAATATTCATTCTTTTCATCTACCTTTTACAGCCGCCAGCCTTTATTTGGTGTAACTTTTAAATATTTGTCATGTTCATAACACTTTATGAAGCATGCCATGAACACTTTTTGAAGCGCTTTATCGGGAAAGGTCGTCTTAAAAAAATAAAATTGTTTGTACTTTATATGACGTCAAAATTTTAGAATATCCCATCAAATAACACAGAATATGTAAACATTCTCCAACATGCTACATGCATAAATCCTAATTTCTTCTAATACTAAATTTTTTATATATTATTTAAAATAATAATCATTCAGTAAAATTGTGCAGATTTATAAATATTTATAGCAAGGAAATAAACATATTTTTTTAGTAAAAGATTTAAGAGTTTTAATTAAATTAAATAAGTTGGAATTGAAATATATATTATGCATTAAAGCTTTTTTATTTAAATAATAAATTATTAATTAGAAAAAATTATGAGATGTGAATAAACTTTACTTTCAAATATATATACCATCTGAACTTAAATAATAAAATTAATTATATATATATATATACGCAAAGAAAAAAACATATTTTTAGTAATAAATTTAAGAGTTTTAATTAATTTGAATTAGACTTTAATGACTTCAAATTGATATAAATTGAAAAGAAAATAGTTGAAACAAAAAAAATTATCTTGTCTCATTTTTAATGGGAGTCTTTTTCTAATAGAAGAGTGTTGACTTCTTTGTATCAATCAATCTCTTTGATTGATATCACAACATTAAAAATATTTAATAGATTCTAAATAAATGCTAAAGCAATTTATAATTGAGATGATGTATGAAAATTCATACATGCAAATGTAAGATGCTACAAGTCTATGAAGTGGTTATCCTTAATGAGCTAGGATTGTGTTCATAAATAAAATGTGTTGCCTTTTGGCACACAAGCTAGCGGATAACAATCATATTCCAAGAAATTCCAAGGAGAAATAAATCCTAGAAATGGATCAATTGTTTTTAAATCATATTCAAATTAGTAGTGTGAGTGCTGGTGTGCAACCTAGTCCAAGGAGACATAGCTTAGAAAAATGGACCATTTTTTAAAAAATTAATAAATAAAGCAAACAATACATCAAGCTAAGGGCTAAGAGCATTTATGATATATATTGTTAATTTGAGTAAAAGTAAATTAGATGCACATATAAGCTAGTCGATAATGGTCATATTTTAAAAGAAGTTACCTTGAAAAGTAGAAGAGTTGAATTCAAATTTGAGGTAGATTGTTAATGCAACCTAGTCCAAGAAGACACAAGCC
Source organism: Cryptomeria japonica (assembly GCF_030272615.1). Classification (NCBI taxonomy): domain Eukaryota; kingdom Viridiplantae; phylum Streptophyta; class Pinopsida; order Cupressales; family Cupressaceae; genus Cryptomeria; species Cryptomeria japonica. Next base: position 187,172,222 of record NC_081414.1, on the reverse strand, counting down.
TTATAAAATATACCAATCCTCTTTTAAAGTGATAAATATATTGAGCATAGTGTTAATTCGTGGGCTAAAGAAATTAAAGTGTGAAATAATACATTTACAACATCCACTATTAATTTTGTTTAAATAAGTACAATGAGATTACCATACCCAATCCAATTCTCGTTTAGTTTTGTGCCCACCTTGGTGAATTGTCTCAATGAATAATAAACCCCTAAAAAGGCCGACTTTGTTTTTGCCCTAAAAACGCATGATATAAGCGACTGGGATGCTTAAGGCATTGTAATGTTGATGTATTGTTTTTGTTGGATAATAAGAAAGATTGGATGGTTGTGTATGGTGGACGTAACCCATTCTGGGTGAACCACGTTAAATCTATGTGTTATCTGTGTCATGTTTTATTTCTTTATCTTTTGTATTTAAATCTGCATGTGATAGTTCATATTTCCTTCGGATCTACTTGAAACCCTAACAATTGGTATCAGAGCGAGGTTTTCTGTAAATTGGCAAGACTTTCAGATTTGAGTGGGAGCAATGGAGGATTCCAAATTCAAGGTCGAAAAGTTTAACGGCCAGAATTATCAGTTATGAAAAATGCAGATGGAGGATTACCTGTATCAAAAGGATTTGTGGCGGTCGTTGGAAGGAAAGGCAAAGAAAACGACCACAATGTCAGATGAAGAGTAGGACATTTTAGATAGAAAGGCACTGGGATCCATTCAATTGTGCCTTGCACCGTCTGTAGCATTCAATATTACAGAAGCAAAAAAGACTGTAAATTTGATGGCGACATTGGCTAAGATGTATAAGAAACCCTCGACTTCGAATAAGGTATTTCTTATGAAGCGTTTGTTTAATTTGAAAATGAGTGAGGGAGGATCTATAGCGGAGCACTTAAATGAATTTAATACAATTACCAGTCAATTGTCTTCGGTAAAAATTACATTTGCAGAAGAGGTTAGGGCTCTCTTGATTTTATGTTCTTTGCCAGAAAGCTGGAATAGCTTGGTTATGGCTGTAAGTAACTGTCTCTGGTAAAAATACTTTTGTTGATATTGTTGGTGGTATCCTAAGTGAGAAAATGTGAAGGAAAAGCACAGGTGAGACTTCAACATCATCAAGTAGTGTTTTGAATGTGGAGAATAGAGGAAGATCAAAGAAAAGAGGAAAAGACCCTTGGAATGCGAAGTCACAAGGGAAGTCAAAGAAAGGACACTCTCAATCTAGAGGAAAGAAAGATTGTTGGTACTGCGGAAAGCCTGGTCATCTAAAGAAAGACTATTGGTCTCGGAAAAACAAAGAAGGAGACAAAAATGAAAATGACAGTAAGGAAGCTAATATTGCAAGTAATACTTTACAAGATGCTTTAATCTTATGTTTGGATAACGTTAATGATTCCTGGGTAATAGATTTTGGGGTTTCATTTCATGCTACACCCCATAGAAACTATTTTCTAGATTATGTTCAAGGTGATTTTGGACAAATATATTTGGGTGATGATGAGCCCTGTCAAATTGTTGGAAAAGGAAAGATAAAGATCAAGTTGCAGAATGGAAATGACTGGTTTCTGCAGGAGGTAAGACAGGTTCCTAATTTAAGAAGAAATTTAATTTCTGCAGGGCAACTAGGTAGTGAAGGTTGCATAGTTACCTTCTCAGACAGTATGTGGAAGGTCAGTAAAGGATCATTAGTAGTAACTAAAGGTGCGAAGGTAGGCACATTATATCTGTGTACTGGTAACACTTACTCTACCTTAACTGCTACAGATAAAGTTACTGCAGGGACAGCAACAATAGATGTTGCAAGCAAGAACAAATTCGATAATGTGGCACCATAGGCTTGGGCACATGAGTGAGAAAGGGATGAAAATACTTCACTCCAAAAATCTATTGCCAAGACTAAAGAAGATTGATTTAGAGTTCTGTGAAAACTGTGTTTATGGTAAACAAAAAAAAGTCAAATTTCTCAAGGTTGGGAAAGAGAAGAAGAGTGAGAAGTTAGAGCTTGTGCATTCAGATGTATGGGGACCGGCTCAGGTATCATCTCTTGGTGGCTCTTGTTATTATGTTATTTTTATTGATGATTCAACCAGAAAAGCATGGGTATATTTCCTAAAACAAAAATCAGATGTTTTTGAAACTTTTAAGAAATGGAAAGCTTTGGTTGAGAATAAGACAGGAAAAAAGTTGAAGTGTCTTAGATCGGATAATGGAGGTGAGTATTGCAGCAAAGCATTTGAAGATTGTTGCTCCTTAAATGGGATTCAAAAGCAGAAGACAGTTCCAGGAACTCCACAGGAAAATGGTGTGTCAGAGAGAATGAATAGGACTATCATGGAACGCGCGAGGAGCATGAGATTGCATGTCGAATTGCCCTTACATTTTTGGGCAGATGTTGTACATACTGTTGTCTATTTGATAAATAGAGGACCTTCAACCCCTTTGGATGGTGGTATTCCAGAGGAGGCATGGACTGGTAAAAAGGTAAATTATTCTTTTCTGAAAACGTTTGGTTGTGAAGCTTTTGTCCATGTTGATAAAGAAAACAGAACCAAGCTTGATGCTAAATCTCAGAAATGTACCTTCATTGGATATGGGATAGATGAATATGGCTATAAGTTATGGGATTTTGAAAATAAGAAAATAATTAGAAGTAGAGATGTTATATTCAATGAGAAGGTTATGTATAAAGAACACATGCAGAAAAAGAAGCATGAGCAGGACAAACAAGAATATGTGGTGTTGGATGAGATTCCTGAAAATGAAATGCCACGGGTACCTGATGCTCAGCAACAACAGATTGTATCACAAACTCCTGCAAGTGTTAGACGTTCTACAAGGTTAAGTAGACCCCCTAAAAGATTTTCTCCTTCTTTGTATTCTATTTTATTAACTGATTCTGGTGAACCCGAAGAATATGAAGAAGCAATGCAGGTGGATGTCAAACAATAGTGGGAGCTAGGCATGAAAAAGAAGATGGACTCCTTGATGAAAAATAAGACTTGGGCCTTAGTCCCTTTACCTGTAGAAAAAAGAGCTTTTCCTAACAAATGGGTTTATATGCTGAAGGAGGAAGAAAGAGGTCAAAAAAGATATAAGGCCAGACTTGTGGTAAAAGGTTTTGCACAAAAAAAGGGTATAGATTATGATGAAATATTTTCTCCAGTTGTAAAAATGACTTCAATTAGAACTATACTTAGTCTTGTGGCTGCAGATGATTTACATCTTGAACAATCAGATGTCAAAACAGCTTTTCTCCATGGAGATTTGGAGGAAGAAATTTACATGTTGCAACTACATGAATATGAGGTCAAAGGTAAAGAGAACTTGGTGTGCAAGTTGAAAAAAAAATTGTATGGCCTAAAGCAAGCACCTCGACAATGGTATTTAAAATTTGATAGTTTCAAAGCTGAACATGGTTATCATAGATGTCATTCTGATCATTGTCTATATTTTAAGAGATTGGATAATGGCAGTTATATTATCCTGTTGTTTTATGTTGATGACATGTTTGTTGCTGGGTCTAACATGCAACATATAAATGATCTTAAACAGAAATTAGTCAGGTCATTTGCTATGAAGGATTTGGGTGCAGCTAAGCAAATTCTCGGTATGAGGATTACACAGGACAGGAAAAATAGAAACTTGAATTTGTCCCAAAGTGAGTATATAAAGGTGATGTTGAAAAGATTTAACATACAGGATGCAAAAGCAGTTAGTACACCTTTGGCTAGTCATTTCAAATTGACTAAGGAGATGTGCTCAAAAGCACAAGAAGAGGTTAATAAAATGTCTAACATCCTATATTCATCACCTGTTGGCAGTCTGATGTATGCAATGGTATGCACAAGGTCAGATATTGCACATGCAGTGGGAGTTGTGAGCAGGTTTATGAGTAATCCAGGTATGGAACATTGGAATGTTGTGAAATGGATCCTTCGATATTTGAAAGAAACCACTACAAAGGCATTATGTTTCAAATGATCTAATGCTGCTCTGAGTGGATTTGTTGATTCTGATCTAGCAGGTGATATTGATTCACGGAGGAGTACTACATGGTATGTTTTTACTATAGGGGGAACTGCAGTCAGTTGGTTTTCTAAGCTGCAAAAGGTTGTTGCACTTTCAACCATTGAAGTTGAGTATGTTGCTGCTACAGAAGCCAACAAGGAGATGATTTGGTTACAATGTTTTCTGGAGGAATTGGGTCAGACATAGGAGGATCGCCCATTGTATACTGATAGCCAGAGTGGCATTCATCTTACGAAGAACTTTGTTTTTCATTCAAGGACAAAGCACATTCAGCTCGAGTACCACTTCATCTGGACTGTTTTGGAGGAGGGTCGGTTACGACTTGAGAAGATTCACACAAGTGAGAATCCTATCGATATGTTCACGAAGGCAGTTCCACAGGAGAAGCTGATTTCTTCATCAGTTTTTGTTGGTATTCTTGATTGATAATTGTGGAATTTATACCAGTTGAGTCCTAGTGTTTTATCCAACGGATGTTGCATGTACAGTGGTGTCGTGTAGTATTAATCTCCAAGTGGGAGATTGTTCGGTGTGGAGCCTGATCAGTCTCCAAGTGGGAGATTGTTGAAATGTGGCGACTGATCAACAAAGTATTGTACACTCAGCACGTATCCTTGCTGGGGTCCAGGGTTGGGCCGGGCCTTTGGCAGGGGTTCGGGGGTGGCAGCCTCCGAGGAAAGCGGGGGTTCAGGGGTAGGAGCCCCCAAGAAAAAAAACTTTGGGTTTTTTTTTTTGTTGATGAAAACCGACATTGTAATAAAACCCTAAAAAGGCCAACTTTGTTTTTGCCCTAAAAACACATGTTATAAGCAGCTGGGATGTTTAAAGCATTGTAATGTTGATATATTGTTTTTGCTGGATAATAAGAAAGATTGGACGGCTGTGTATGGTGGACGTAACCCATTCTCCGTAAACCACGTTAAATCTCTGTGTTTTCTGTGCCCTGTTTTATTTCTTTATCTTTTGTATTTAAATCTGCATATGATTGTTAGTTCATATTTGTTTCGGATCTATTTGAAACCCTAACATAGTGTCTATTCAATTTTCATTTACCTTTATGACCCCACCTTTCATATGTAGTTTTTGAGACCTAGTGTCTAATCAATTTTCATTTACTTTTGTGACCACCTTTCATATGTAGTTACTTGAGAACTAATGTCTAATCAATTTTCATTTACCCTTGTGACCTCCTTTTTTCATATGTAGTTACCTTTGAAACCTAGTGCCTATTCAATTTATATTTATATTTACCTTTGTTAGTGCACCACTTTCCAAACATTCAACATTATTGTACTTCCATTAACATTCACTTGTGTCCTTACTCAAAATTATCATCATAGCCGTAAAGCATTATTAGCCAATTAATCTCATCATCATGCAACATATTGTTATGTTAATAAATTTAAAAACATGCACAAATTTCATATGAGAGCAATTAATTAAATTTATGTGCACCTAATTTTATATGGGAGAGTAATTTATACATGCTTACAATTCAAAGGACATTAAGGAATCAAGTCTACATTACCATCTCATAGCACCGCATTATCACCTCATAACACCACATGTATATTGTCTTTCTTATTGTCATTAAAAAAAAAGGGCAATGAAATTACTTGTTTGTAAACAACATCTTGACAAATTCATTTTTGTAAACACCATCATGACAAATTCATTTTTGTGAAGACAATCATGACAAATTCATTTTTGTGAAGACAAACAAACATATTTGTATGAGGCAATACTGATCTTTAGTGACGCAAATTACTTCTACATAATAGTTATGTCCATAACACTCAGAGATTGCATCCTGTGTCATTTATACAACTTTTAAGATTAACATCAAATATACAACACTAGTTTGTTGTAGAATAGTTCTACATAATAGTTAAGTCCATAACACTTAAGAGATTACATGTCTATAACACTTAAAGAGATTACACATGTTGTCATTTATACAATTTTTAAGATTGACTTCAAATATACAACACTAGTTTGTTGAATACATTATAGTCACTCCTCTATATCAACCAACTAATCCTAATTTCACACCTTCCCAGCTTTCTACAAGATAAATCAAAATTAAATGTAAGTATGTTAAATCATTATTTGAATCACATCCATTGCCTTCATATTAGAAGTACACATGAAGGTACACATTACCTTCATATAACCTATACCATAACTATTGAATTTTACCAGCAAAAGTAGATGTAATCTCATAATTGTTTACTCGGATGTGACATATTTTACACAGACCAAGAGATGTCATTAGTCAAGGTATTAAGAGAATTAATAAGACAAACATGCTGTGTCCGCTACAATATTTCTTATTCGGTTAGGACGTCAGAGAATGAACGTATTCGGCGCATAAATTTCGAAATTTTGTCCTTCGAAAATGAAACCCATCTATTTACTAATATTTTTGCATAGGCACGAAGTGACAGAAAGCCTGATAAGCTGTGGCTTTCAGAGCAAGTGAGGGACATCCTAATTTCACGTTACGACAAGTTAAAGCTTACCACCTTATAGATTTTTTAACTTAATCAAACACTAAGATGTTCTAATTCATTTGCAACACAGAACAGAGCAGTTCAGAAGAAAAGAGACCATAATTGAATTTCTGATTAAAAGCAATACAATGAACACCACCTCTATCTAGTCCTTCCCTCCTAGTAAACTCTTCCCAGAGCACGCCCATTCATATACAAAATATTGGGCGGCTCAGTTCCTCCTCGGGCCTCCCAGGTGACTACAATACACACTAGATAGCCATTACTAGACTACATATAGTACTAAAATTCTAAACCATCTAATAGCCGGTGGGTAATACGCAGCTACCGAATTCTGCAGGACACGAGAAAAAAAATACAATAGATTAGATGAATGATGAAGATTAATGAAGAAGCAATGATAAAACCAGTCACAGACTGGATGAATAATGAAGACAAATGAAGACAGTAAGAGAGTGAATGACTAATGCAGACAAATGAAGAAACAGCGATAAAACAAGCAGCAGATCAGATAATTAACGAAGATAAACGAAGAAGCAACTGTAACCTAGGCAATGGATTTAGACTAAGTATTTGTGGATTTGGGTTAAGCATTTACTTGGAGGCTGAGAGACGATAAAAGCAGCACCACCAAAGTAGCAAGATCCCGCCTTTCGGCTGTTTTTCTGGTAATAACTGTTGAAAGCATAAGACGCGTGGGCTTCCAAAGTATTAGGATTATAGCAGGCCGCACCAGGCTGGATCTGCTGACAATCGGCACTACCTTCGCCGCAAGCATAATCAAGCGCGCTCTGCAGCTTCTCGTTGCCTGCTTTGCCATTAGCCACGCACCAGGTCTGAGATCCAGCGTTGCCGTTGCTGCTATGGCGGGGCTTTGAGGTAGAGTGGCTCGAACTCGGGACCTGCGGGGGCTGGTTCTTGATGGCCTCGGGAGTGAGCGCTATGTCGTAGACCTTGGCTTCGGTAGGATAAAATAAGCCGTAGTTGCGCTCCGAGGTAGGCCCTGGCTTCTTGTTCTCGTTGAAGAGAGCGAAGAGGAAGGTGTCGAGTGTTGCCTTGGGCCGCAACGGTGTGCCGCTGTTGGAGAGAACATGCTTTACCAGGTTGCCATTATATGTGGCTGCGTTGTCCATTCCAGCGCCTAATTCGGCCTCGTCGCCCTTTGATGGCCACCCGGTCTCTGTCACCACGATATCCAGAGTGCTGTGGCCGAGCGCCGAAGCGGCGGCGAAGACGGCGTCAAGTTGAGCGTCGAAGAGATTTTTGTACACCAAACCAGTCGCTGGATCAGGAACGCCATTGTTAGGGTTAAAGAGAGCGTAGTCCAGGGAAATGACGTCTGCGTTGTCCTTGTAGGCGAAGAACGGGTAGGCATTTACCATGAGGTAAGATCCCGTGTTGTTGAGGAAGTCCAGCATCGGCTTCATTACGGTGTCCACGAGCTCCGCTTTGAAGGCACCGGCAGAGGAAGGATACGAGCTCTGCAGCGCGCTTAGGGCCAGCGGACTGGAAATCTTTATGTCGCCGAGGCCGTATTTGAGCAAAGCGAGGTGAAGGTTATTCATGGCCGGAACGAGAAAGGCTGTGATGTTCTTAGGGTTTACAAAAACCTCGTTGCCAACGGCTATGGCGACAATCTGTGTGCCTGGCACGTAGGCCGCTACATTTTGTTTCACCCAGGCGTAGGCCCTCGAGAGGCGCCGAGACACAAAATAGAGCTGCTCGTTAGGCAAAGCTATGGTGAGCTGAATCCCCGAGCCACTGAAAGCCGTGAGCACAGACGGATCTGCATCGTAAAGCTTTACTTTTCCAATGCCGGCGCTTTTCACCAACTGCATTACCTTCACGGCCGACGGCAAATCATTTGCGACGCGGCCGTAGTTGATTCCCACAGTTCCAGCCCCTGCACATATAAACCCTAACAAAACGTCAGCAACGAACATAAACAAAAATCTTTAAAACAGAAGCAGTGAGACTCGAACACGCGACCACCTGCAGACAAAACAAAGGCCAGCGCAACAGCCACTCCTAACAGAACCGAAACTTTCTTCATTTCCACTTTGCCGCGATTCGAACTTGCGACCTACAAGTCTCAAAGCAGCTTCAGCCTCAGCTTTGGCTTCAGCTTCAGTAGTCTGTCACTGCACTTCCAAAACCTTCTCACCCGCACCTCCATAAGAAGGCAAGCAGTTCACTACCGGCCCAGTCAGTTGCGCACCGTTACATCCGGTCAACTTCCGTTCACCGCTATGTGTCATGTGAAAGCGTTCCTTGTGGACCCCAAAGTCCTGAACCATTATTTAAACTACGGCATTTTGTCCAGCAAATTCTAGTACGGATTGCTGTAAAGCGGCTAATTTCCTTACATTTCCGCCCGTTGAGCAGAGCGTACCGGAAGCTGGCGGTCAATTCAACTGCTATCGTCATATTTGCAGGTACTTAAAAGGCTGCTTCAGACTGGTGCATCGTTCAGACATTATTCGATTCCTTTCAACGTGTTGCAATTTCCAAGAATGTTAAAATTGCTCTAGAGGTTGGCATGGGTAGATGCAATTAGTAATTAACGTCTCCCGATGCCGTTTTCTTTTTTGAAAGCTGTATTTGACGCGTTTTCTCTTGTCGTAACTCACATCAAATTGGGGTTCGTGATATTTACCTCTGCGCAGGACGTATGTTTTGTGGCCGACAGCACAGGTATTTACACACTAGATCGCCATTTTTTCTTCCATTAATAAACTCGATGATTGTAAGGTCTGGTCAGTCTTGTCCTAAATGTGGCGGAAACCTCTAATCAAAATCATTTCTTGCATATTTGCTTTTGTGACAAAATTCTTCAGCCTTATCATGAATTCAATCTCAATCAATTGCAAATTCATAATGTGGAGGGAATTTTTTGAATCATTATTAAGGTGCAAACTTAGTTTAAAATGGATTGCGTAAAAAAAAAATTATCAGTATTTTGAATCTTATTTCATAATCTATCATCATCATGACCTGTAATCTTGATTTTTTTTAATACCAAATCTTTGAATCTTTCAATAAAAGGACAAATCTTAATCTTCACACAATAATAATTTTTACTCATTACTCATGTTTATTAAAATTGCACAGATTTAGAAAGATGTAAGGTGCAGATTCATTCCAGAAATCATGACAGACCAGTCTTAAATATAGAAATGAAACTCCCAGAACATCGAATACCAAATAACACTCATAAACTCGGTCCAGGGATCATATTTATCACAGCTTTAGTTATTCAATAATTTATATATTTTCATTATTTAAAGAAATCATCCCGATTAAGGATAACAAGAAAGGGCATTTAATAAAAAACAATTATGAAAATATAAGTGAAAGCATCATTACCGTCTTATGGGATAGCTGACGACATCTAAACAAAATCTTTTGCCGCCCGTTGAAATAGAAAATTGGATACCAATTGAAGGGCTTCAACGATTATAAAAATAAAATATCTTAGGCTTGAGAAAAGATATACTTCTTTAAAAGCAATAATGAGTATAGGTACCTGCCCCACATTCTTGTAAACCCAATATTTGGGATGTTTTGTCTTTGGACTGGATGTGCTCCGCATCTTGGTGGGGTTTTTTATTTTGTTGGAGAGAATCCAAAGATTTTAGGGAAATGTATATATATTTAATATATAATGTTCTTTTTAATTATTGGTTATTTATTTTTTCAATGTTAATATTGAATGAATAATTATCATATATATTTTTTTTAACAACAAGATAGGTTGTTTTTTTATTTTTAAAAATAGTAAATTGGGGTGTTGGTCCTATACGACAAAGGTTTCAAGAGCTGGGAAATTAGGCCTTAAGAAACCACTTACAAACAAGTCATAATAGGCCACTTACAATACACAAGCCAAACAAACCACTTACAATAGACAAGAAAAACTACAAACTACAACCAACCCACATCAAGAGTGGGATGAACTAACAACCAAACCCAAAACTTTATACAACAAAAGCATGGATTAGATCTGAGAGAGGGCCAACACCCTCGTCTCTAATAGACCCCAAAACCCAAAATCATTTGCCTCAATAGAAGATAATGGTAAGGATTCTGGTAGACAATCAATCTCCACCTCAACAGGTGACTTTGAAGGAACAATGGTGTGAGCAGAGTTGAGGCCCCAAATTGGAGCTCTGAGACCACAGACATCAAAACAAGACCATCTCCAAACTTACAAAAGCAACATCCACCTCTATAGGACTACCAAGAATGCAAGCAGAGACAAGGTGATCCCACCTCAATAGGACACCTTGAAGGAAAAACTAGGGTGAGCACAATGAAGACGCCAAATTAGAGCTCCAAGGCCACAGCCACCAAAACAAGACCACCACCAAACCTGCAAAAGCAACTTCCACCTCTATATGACTACTAGGAGTGCAGGCAGAGAAAAGGCAACATAAGGCCCATTCATTACCCATCAAACTATCACTAACAAAAATATTTTTTCAACCCCAACTAATGGCAGAGATCCCTCTACCAATAAATCCTTCTCACCTCCATACAAAATAGACTCTCAATAGAAACCAACTCTTGACATCGAGTATAAGTGTAGCAAGACACCATAGAGAGCATCAACCATAGACATGGAATCGAGATCCCCACCCTTCCCAAGGCTTGAAGCAGAGCAAGGAGAGCAAGGAGTGGCCTCCATCAAACGACCTTTATCAACATAGGTTTAAAACCCCAACTCCAACTTTCGCCACAACTAGGTGCATAATGCTTGCATAACCCTTAATACTAACCATACCAACAATAATAGCGAAAACATAACCTCTACCTAAGCTAGAGGCCCACAACCAAGCATGCCACAAAAGAAAAAAAATTGGCAACCACAATTCAAGACAAAGGGACCAAAACTCAAACAACCCCAAGGCAATAAGCGAAACAAGGAAACCAAGGAATGGCCTTCATCAAAGGACTACTAGTAACATAGGGGTACGAGACCCCATCTAAAACATTTAACCTCATTCAAGTGTGTAATGCCTCCACAGTCCACCATAGCACCACCCTTTCCACCCAAAATAGCGAAGACACAACCTCTACCAACACTAGAGGCCCATATACCCTATGCAAGAAAGGACAAGGCAACCACATTTTACTTAAAACACAAATAGGGAAATCAAGAGAAAGTCCTTAAAGGCGCCACCACTTGCAGCCAAGAGGGGGAAGACCCCAAAATGGCTCCCTCCCCATCTTCCTCAACATCGCCCTTAGACACTCCATCATGAAGAAGAGACACGACCAAGAAACTGTGCTTGAAGGAGATAAAACCACACCATGGATTTGTGTCTCCATCTTTGTCAAAGTCCTCATCCCTAGTAACTCCATCACAATTCAAAACGCTCTTGTTCTTGCTCATGGTCTCTATTGCTAAAAAAATTTGAACCTTGCGAGTAGCCAATACAAGGTAGATTGTTGATAAGGAAGTATCTTGTTCATATTCTTGGAACCCTCATGAATAAGGAAGTACAGTGTTCCTATCTCTATACCCCTCATGGTTAGGGTGGTGTGTAATCATTGATCTAATGAATATCAAGTTACATATGATTACATATAGTTTGTGAATTCACTAATTATGACAAGAGGTGTTATAATGTGTTAGTCAAGTGGTAAGGTAGGGAAGTGTTTGTCTATGATGCATAGATAAACTTTCATCAATCTCACATAATAGGGAAAAATAGTGACAACCTTGAAGGGTGGGATAAATAGAAAAGAGTAAGGGTAAGGGATCAATCATTGTCATAAAAATAAAATTAAAATGTTGTGATAAAGGGGATTAAATATTTCTTAACAAAACTTAAAAAAGAATGATGGGAGCCCAATTGTTATTAAAGAGGGAAAAACATTAAAAAACATTGAGTTTTGGGAGAGGGGGGAGATATAGAGTGTAAAGCACTATTTAAAAAGGAAAATATAACGAGGCTAAAGTGAGGGGTGTAGGAAAAAAGCAAATATTTTTGGGGGTAGTGTGGGGATTGGGGTATTTTACAAGGAGCTAGTGCACACTGACAAATATAAATTTATAAGCTTGTTTCTATATATTAAGCCTAAAATCAAAATGATGTGTATTAGGATTGGAGAGATGCGATGTTAAATTTGCACATGGTCAAATAGTAAATTGGGGAATTATTATCAATATTAGCATTAGTTTGATTTATGAGGTCACTTATTGATCCATAAAAGATAGAGAAAATGTTTATTTGTCAAAAAAGTCACTTTCTGTAGTCATGGCTTTTCAAATGACCCAAAAATATAGCAAAGCTAAATCATTGGTCCCTAATAAGGGTATTTTGAAACTATTGTGGTGATTTCATAATTGCCCCAATGATTTTGTAACCACATGTTGTCTAAATGAAAACATTTCATCCCAATACTAGCAATCAAAATGTTTAGCATATAGTTCAATGATTCTCTTTCTAGTTCTACTTTTGTTTTACAACCTTCTTTACTTAAAGATCATGAATTTCACCAATATTTAGTACCCATATATATACTAATCAACTAGCCAAGTATTTTTCCTACCATTCCAAATTCTTAGGTGATAGACATCAACTAGGTTATACTAATGGTAATGTGTAAGGCAAGATTAACTATATTGATCATAGAATATCAAATATAAACCTTTGAGATTAGCTTTGCAATTATAATTATCCACTCATTTGAAATCACATTTACATTTTAACTAATTAACTATCATGTACAATTATAGTTAATAATTGACATAATAAAAAATAGTAGGAAGGGTGTGATAGAGCATTGAATTAATTAATGATCTTTGTCACCAAGCATTTCTTTTACAAGCATAGGACCAACCAAATCATATTGTAGGTTAAGGCACAAGTGAACATTTATTGCAAATATTGAAGTTTTGAGGATCATGTGTTTAATCTTACAATAGAAAGTTTTTTACATATATAAATAAACAAATAAGTCACCCCCACAATTACAAAATTGATCTTGTAGTTTAGATTTCAACATTCTACTTGCAATAAAAAAATTTAAAAAAAGTGATCGGTGAATGCTTTTGATTGGAGTTATGAACCAATGAGGCCACATTTTTTAGGGACCTCATCCTTAGTTGCTAAGATTAGCCTCGGGCCAATTGTATCAATTTTTTTATTTCCTCCTCTCCTTCCTCCTTACCTCTCCTCTTCCTTATCATTCCTCTCTTTATGTCTTTGTTCCTTATCACTCTTCTCCTTATCTCTCCTTTCACCTTAGTCATTCCTCCTGCGATGTGTGAGCATGAATTCCAATGTGGTGGGTCCTCCCTCCAACTCCTTTGTAACGTGTGAATATGGTCTCCAACACAAGGACCCTACATCTAACTCCTTCGTGGCACAACAAGTGCATACAATCTTCAATGTGGGACAAATTGGTCTCAGGTGAGATTTGAACACATGAACCAGTATCAACTCTAGGTGTGCGACTGTCATTTATTAATTTAAATTATTTAAAAATAAATTAATCATTTTATTTCTTTTTAATTTAAAGTTAAATGGTATGTAATTACACCTTATTTAAAGTCTTAAAATTCAAAATCAAACCTCTTTCAACTAGAATTTTTTTATTATTATTCATTTCAATTGAAACTAGCAATCGCACCTAGGTGTGCAATAAGTATGTCAAGGATTTGTGGAAGGTCAATTATGAAAAAAAAATTGGTCTTTTTTTTCATACATTTCTATAGTAGATGAGGTTAATTGGTAGATTATTTAGAAAATGATGTTTGTGCAACAAATGTCTTAATGAAGAAGTGATAGCTTCAAATCAACTATGCGTCCACTTATAAGGATGCAAACATAACTTAAACTAAATCTATGAATTAGGAAGATGATCAAAATTAATTACCAATAGACTCATGTTATGTTTGCAATAGGGAGAGATAGAGGGAAGAAGAGAATGTATGCATGAGAGAGAGATGGACGAGAGGAATGGATAAAGAGAGAAGCAAATATGGAGGAGAGGGGTATGGAGAGAAGGAGAGGGATAGATATAGAGAAGCAAATACAGAGAAGAAGAAGAAATATGGAGATATGGAGAGGCAAACATATATAGATAGTCATGTCTAGATTTTAGAGGGAGAGAGAGGAGGATAAGGGTATAAATGAAGATAATGTGAGAGAGAAAGAGGGGGACAAGTAAATAGAGAAAGCTAGAGGGATAGATAGAGACTTAGAGATAGAAAGATATAGAGGAAAAGGGAGAGATAGATGGTTCGAGATAGAGTGATATAGAGATAGAGATATAAGGAAATATGAAAAGATGTGAGGGAGAGAATGATAACATTAAAAATAGAGAAAAGTAGAGAGATAAATGGGTAAGTTCACAATAATGGTTCCCACTTTCACCCACAAAGGAAAAATGAGACGGAAGGAAAAAAAATTCGGAGGGGGTTCAAGCGAAGTGGGGGTGTTCGAATGAACTACCCTTTGGGGTTCGAGTGAGCCCCCCACTTCACTCGAACCCCCTTTTTCGAGTGAAGCACCTTTAATGCTTGTTTATGACATTTTTTAATTATATTGAGGGGGTTCGCTCAAACCCCCCTTCATTCGAACCCCATTTCTTACACTTCTCTGAAGCTTTCTACATTTTTCTGCAAACTTTTGGCCTTCAAACCTCTGGTTGAAGGCTCAAATGGAATGATCTTGACAACCCAAAATGTAGTATGGTAGTCTGTGAAGCAAGCTTTCCAATGACTGTAATTTTATTACATCTTGAGTTTATTATGAACTTGTTTTTTTAATTTTACCAAACATAGGTTTTTCACCGAACATGAACTTCTCTGTTCAACGCATTGGAAAAAATAGGAAACTAATTCAAAAAGATTCTGAAAAATATCTATGCCCCGGGTATTGATGTCTTCTTTCTAACAAAAAAAATAAAACAAAATTTTGATATATATATATAACAAGTTATGTGTTCAAACTCAAACCTATGTTTGAATTATGACTAGTCGGACTTCAAAACTTAATAAAATGAAAAATATTCAACATATCACAATCAAACCAACTGCAAGCCCTAGATATTGATGTTACAAACCAAAATTCGAAAGAATTAAGTTTTTATCATTTATAGAAGAAAAAAAAGTATGTGTTTCGAGAGGCACATCACTCTTTAAAATATAGTTTATTGTAAAAAACTACTTTTCGAGGGAGATGGAAAAAAAAAAAATTTAAATCCTTCAAAAAAATTTGAAAAAAAATATATATAGAATCTACAGACAAAATTCTACAAATCACTAATTTACATCATCTTCAAATTCTTAATAGTTTAAAAGTTATAGTTCTCAAAAGTTGAAGATTATTTTTTAAATGTTCATCTCAGTGTCAAAAGTGGCAAAAAAGTGGGAACCATTATTGTGAGTTCACCCAAATAGAGATGGAGAAATAAATAGTGGGAGATAGAGATATATGAGAGAAGAGTGGGAGAGATATAGGTAGAGGGGCAAGAGAGATAAAAGGGGAGAGAGAGAGAGAGAGAGAGAGAGAGAGAGAGAGAGAGAGAGAGAGAGAGAGAGAGGAGATGGAGGTAGAAGGAGGTAGAAAAAGGTATGGATAGAAAGAGAGAGAGATGATTGAGAGGAAGATTTAGAAACAAAAAAGGACATAGACATAGAAACATAGAGTAGGAGAGATGGAGTGAATAAGAAAAAGAAAGGGGAGAGATGGAGTGAATAAGAAAGAGAGGGAGTGATATAGATCAAGGGAGATGTAGAGATATATAGAGACAGTGGGAGAGATATTAATAGATTGAAATAGAAGTAGAGAGATATGGATATAACGAAATAGAGAGAGAGAGAGAGAGAGGACGGACTAGACTGCAAGATAAATAAGGTGACAAAGACAAGTAATAGAAGTGTGTGTGTGTGTGTATATATATATATATATATATATATATATAGAAGAGGGAAGATGAAGATATAGAGATAGGGAAGGAGAAAGGAGTGTGTGTGTGTGTGTGTGTGTGTGAGTGAGAGCGATATATATATATATATATATATATATATATATATATATATATATATATATATATATATATATATATGGAGAGAGATAGAGAGCCCTCTCTCTTTTGTTCTCATATCTCTCCCCATCTCTACCTCTCTTTCTCTATATAGTAAAATAGAATAAACTAAATGTAAGGACAAAATATATCAAAATTCAAATATTAATAAAAAATAATTTTAAATTATAAATGATAAACTTATCAATTTAATGAATAGTTAAATAAAAAATATTGTTAATTTATTAAAATTAAAATATTAACAAAATATATTCAATGTATTACAAACAATATTAATATTAATTTAAAGATAAAATTAATAGTATCAAATATTTTTTTATATAAAATTAAACATAAATTAAATTAAATTTTTAAATAAATTAAAATCGAACTTATAATAAAATATTAAAATAGAAATATAATATATTAAAATTGTTAAAGTTAAAAATTTAACTTTAATTGCGTCGAGAGGTGTATTAGGCTCACAACAAATGTAAGATTCTTCGTCAATAAAAATGAAAGTCATTTAAGTTGATGTGCATTTAGTCATCAACCAATTTGTACATTTGTACATTTCCAAAACAAAATAAATGAATTAAAAAACTGCAAAATTGCTTACATTGTTTTTTAACCTTTAAAAAAAACATGGCAGCCCAAAAAAGTAGAGATTGAAAAAGATTTCCAAATGCTCAACAAAATGATACAGTGGCACCCAAAAAAATAGAAATCACCGCTTGCATTGGTTTTCTCATTCTCTCATTCGTTAAAAAACAAAATGATACGATTGAAAGCCCATAAAACAATAGAAACCTACCCGTTTGTGACGAAGGTAGAAAAAAACAATCTACAATAAAAATGGCAAGGGAAACAATCACCTATATATCTCCATTGAACACATGCAAGCACCAACTATTCACTTTTAGCAGTGATAAATTGGTCTTTACTGCAAACAAAATCTCCATTTCATTAGCTGAGACTAATAATAGGTAAATTATTATAGTTTGTCGTTTGAAAAATATTGATTTTCAACAATCTATTTTCTTCATATTATGTAATCATGGAATTTTGAATGCATGTTTACCATTGCAGTTGCTATCACATTTTGTATGCTTAAATTGATGTCCATACACACTTTGAACTCTTGAGACCCAAAAAAAAAGTTTGTAGTTCGATTTTGTTTTATCTCCAAAGCACATGAACCTTCAGCGAGCTAGAGCAAGCAAGATCTACATGATTGAATTTGGTTTCTAAATATTTTGCATGGCCAATGAAATTGTTTTTAATAAATCTAGATGTAGATATAAATTTCATAAATTTATTATTAAGCTCTATAAGTGCTCCATTTTTTATAAAATCTAGATATAGATACAAATTTAATAATTTTAGAGTTTATTTTATTGGCATGTTCGTGAAGTTGAATTTTGTGTATAGTTTACTTTTATTTTTATTTGTTTTTCTCATTCGATGCTAAATGTGTTTTTGTAGCCTTATATCATACATTTCATCTTTAGGTTTAAAATTGTGTGTGTGTATCAAACTAGTAATGATAGCATAATTTTATTTTATTGTCTTAGATTTGGATTTTTTTTTTTTCTTAGTTTTGCTTTCTTTAGTCGATTCACTTTTTTATTTAAGAAAGAATCAAAAGTAAAGTAAAAAGAATATGTTTCGAACCGCGTCTTTTGCATTTCATACATGCATAATAACTATTTTGGGAGGTTTTTGCATTATTTTCATGACAATTATGTGAATCTGAAATCCTTTGTGCACTGAAAGTAATATACATCTAGGATACGTGTCCATTCCTTCAGGTCTTGATATTGTTCTATACAAATAGGAACCAATCATGGTTCTCATTCTCTTTAGCGCAATCAGAACTTATATTGGGCGATCTTCTATACTTAAAGGATGTTTCAAAGTTCTAACTGAAGGATGGCTTACCATGTTTGGAGTAGAATATATTTGTAGATAATTACAAACATTTGAGCCAAGCCATCCATCTTCTTAAGGCTCTATTGTTATATTTGCCATGCAGAAGGGTTTATATGCCTTCATATTCATGTTTAAGTCTGCAATGGTTATGGCTATTTGCTAACACGATTTTCTATCTTTGTATTTGAAGTATTTATAGATTTTAAGAACCCGTGCACATAGAAACCCATAAATAACAAACTACCTCCCTAGATACTTGTCCCTATTCTCGTCTGATTTGTCTTCAGCTATTAAATTTTATATTTATAAATTAATTTACTATCATCTCATGGAATATAGAACATTACCTATTGTATTTATGAATTGCCTTGTCATGACTTTATTATTATTATTCATTTTGTGTGTGTTTATTTTTATTTTTTAAAACACTTCCAAACTTATTTTATCACTCTATGCATATTGCCTAATCTCATGTATGTTATAGTTTAGAACTCAGTGCCTCAACATAGCTAGCAAAAGAAATCTTTTCTGGAAGGGTGTCGAGTCTCACGATAGTTGCCCAATTTTTTATTTGTTATTAAAGTTAGCTTGCTTTCTTTTAACACCTCCAATAAGGGGATTTTGATGGACAATTTTTAAGCCCAAGCTATCAGATAGAAAAATCATACAAGGTAATGTAAACCCTTTTTATGTATAAAAAAATATAAGGGTAGGTTTTAAAGAGACGATAATTTATTTTTGTAAACAGATTTTTAATCTATAACATCATTAGGGTTTGTCAAACAAACTAATGGCAAGCTTCATTCGTCTCCATTAAAAAATAAGATCAGATTTTTAAGGAAGGTAACTTTTTTTGGTCTACTATTCAAGATTGTTAATGAATTCTATTGATTCCACAATTAAAAATAATATAATATTCAAAATTAAAATTTTGTTGGATTTTGAATTAATTGATTAAGTAAATTATATCCGGGAGTTTAAATGTTAAATTTTTTTTGGATTTTGTATTAATTGATTAAGTGGATTTGATATCTGTGGACATATTTTACATAAATTTTCTAAAATATAAGTATATTAGTAAAATAACACCTCCACAAAAGCTGAAACATGGCATATTTCATGCATTTACCTATCATTTTCATATCAAATTGTTTCAAAAATCGATTTTTGTTTGAGGACATTTTGATGTCATATGTTGGTGATAATATATATTTGTTATCTTCTTACAATTTTTAATGTAAAATATTTTTTAATTTATTCTTATAAATTTAATAACTGATTAAAAGGTCATATATTTAGTCAAATCAAATGGTATTTCTTTAAATATTTATGAAATTAAATATTATTAATTTGCATGTAAAAAAGAAAAAGAAAAAATACAATAAAAAGTTGTCTTTAAATGTAGATTTAGAACATGAAATTATTTTCAATGGAAATAAAAGATTAGAAAGTTTTTTTCAAATTATATAGTTACATCATGTGAATATTGATTTATTAAATATTTTGTAATGTAAATAATAGATTTAGCTCAATTTTTTTCATTGAAAAATTAGATTATAGTTTCATTTTAGAATATAACTGATTTGGATGCATAAAAGTTAAAAATAAAATAGAAAGTTTTTTTTAATGTAGATTTTAGTCTTTTAACTTATATAAAATTATAATTAAAGTGATTGTTGATTTAAAAAGGAAATATAAAAAGCTGCTGATTTAACTGAATTTATTAGTTTCATGAAAAAAAAATAGAAGTTGCTTTTAAATCTAGATTTAAAAATATATTTTTTAAAAATTTATATTTAATTTTTTTTTCCCATTTAAGAATAATAATAATAGGAAGCTTCTTTTTTATTTAGATTTTTGTTTTTCACTAATTTAAAAATTATAATTAGTAATTGTATATTTATTTTTAAATCAAAATTATAACTATCATATTTTTAATTATTTAAAAATAAATAATATTATTTTATAAATTTTAAAAATTAAAATTTATTTTAATTATATAATAATATTTACGTTTTGAAAATATTGTTGTGATTTTTATTTTTTTTTATTATATGATTATTTACTTAAATACAACCTAACTTAACCCAAAAATGAAAAAGTATACAAACCTATTAAATTTTAATTAAAAGATGCAATTCACTTATTAAAAATATTAAATAAGAATCTCCCTTATCTAAAATATTATGGTTCATTTTATGTATAGATTTTAGTTCTTAATTTATTATAATATTAAAATGGTTCGATTATTTTTAAACTAATAAAATTAAATTAAATGAACCTTAAACCAAATTATGGAGGCATTCTATAATGATTATATTAAAATCAATATCAAACACTAATACTAAACCAAATTAAATGTCAACTACAAAACTAACTAACTTGTAAACCAAATTGAACCCTAATACTACATCAAAACAAATTTTAAGTCTAACACTAAACCCAAGTGAAACCTAACCCTAAACCAAAGTGAATCCAAATCCTAAATCAAATCAAACTCTAACTCTAAAACTAAACCAAATATTAGAAACCTAACCTTAATTGAAAATTCAACCCTAACCCTAAATAAAATTCAACCCTAACCTTAATTGTAAACAAAATTGTATCCTAACCCTATAGGAAATTCAAACCCTAACCCAAAATAAAATTCGACCTAACCCTAATTGTAAATAGAATTGTACCCTAACCCTAACTCTAACCCTTATCAAATCAAATTTAACATTCTAGCACAAAACCAATTTGAACCTTAGCCCTATACCAAATTGTACCCTAATCATAAAACTAAACCAAATGCAACCCTAACCCTCACCATACTTAGCCAAATTATATCCTAAACCAAATTCAAACTTAACCTTGTACCAAATTTCCCCCAAACCCTAAATCAAATCAAACCTTAACTCTAACCCAAACATTAAATAAAATTGAATGTTGATCATAAACCTAATCAAACCTTAAGTTAAATTGAATCATAAACCTATATCAAAGTCAACCCTAACCCTATGTTAAATTCAACCCAAAAATTTAACAAAATTATAATCCTAATCCTAACACTACACCAAATTAAACCCTAACTCTAAACTAAACTAAACGCTAACCCTAAACAAAATGAACATAGATCCTAAACTAAATCAAATTGTAACCATATCTCACAAAATTCAACCCCAACCCTATCTCTAACTGAACTTTCACCATAACCCTATTTAACCACTTCTAATTGAAATGAGATTACTAATAACTTTCTATAGAGGTAATTATTTTTTCTTTAAAAGAATTTTTTTTTCATTGAGTACACATTAGTTAGTTATTCATTATACTATTCAATTAATGGTAATTGCTTTAAAAATAGATTATTAACTAATTTTGTTGAACTTTAAAATTATACTTTCTAATCAAATTGGAACATGCATAGAGATATTATCTTTAATTTTAGATAATTTGATCAAATATAATTTCAATTCAATTTGAAATTTTAAGTTTAATGGCTATCTTCAATAACTTTCTATAAATGAAAATGATTTTTCTTTAAAACAAAATAAATTAATGTTAATTAGGGTTAGAGTTAAGATCAAAGGTTGGATTTTAATTAAGGTTACCTTGTTAGTGTTAGGGTTAATAATATTAGGGTCATATTTAACCTATTAAAATTAGAATATATAGAGAGTTTAAATTAGAATTAGGGTTAGTGATAAGGTTAGGATAGATAAAACTAAAGTTGTGGCCTCAATCATAATGTTATATCCCCAATCCTAACACTAACTCCAACCCTCATTATTTTAAAGTCTTTCATGTGTTGGGTTAGGATTAGAGTTTGAGTTAAATTAGGGTTAGGGTTTATGTTAAAGATAGGGTTTAATTAGGGGTTTTGATTAGTGTTAAGGTTAGTGTTAGGGTTCTAGGATCAATCTTGAGGTTAAGGTCAAGGTTGTGGTTGGGGTTGGGGTTTAATTAGGGTTAGGGTCATAGTTTATTAGGGCCAGGATTAAGATTCTAGGAGAAATCTTAGGTCAGGGTCAAGTTTAGGCTTGGGGTTGATGTTATGGTTAATTTAGAGTTAAGGTTAAAGTTAGGGTTCAATTAGGGTTATGGTTAACAATACATTTGTTAAACTTACTAAAATCAATGCCTTACATCATTAGGTTAGGGTTAGGGCTAGTTTTAAAGTTATAAAATAAACTTTGGCATCAAGGTTACGATTAGCATTAAGGTTGCACTAGGGATTAGGTTCAAGCTCAATTAAGATTAAAACTAGAATAGGGATGACCATTACAATTAGGGTTAATGTTAGGGTTAATGTCAGGGTTAAGGTTAGGTTAGAATAGGATTAAATGGGATTAGGTATCAATTAGGATTATAGAAGAAATATTTGACTTAGGGTTAGGATTAGGACCTTAGGGTTATATTACAAATAAGTTTCAATAGCATTAGGGTTAATATTAGATTAGGGTTACCGTTAAGGTTAGGATTCAATAAGGGAAAAATATTTTATTAATGATAAGGTTTGAATTAGGGTTATAGCTGGGTTTTAATTTGGGTTATAGCTAAAATTAGAGTTAGGGTTAAATTGGGGTTAGTATTAATTTCAAGCTAGGGTTTAAACAATGTTAGCATTGGAGTTAGATTCAATGTTAGACTAGAAATAGAGGGAATAAAAATTAGAGATAGGATTTGGATTATGGTTAAATTAGGATTAGGTTTCAATGGTTTAGGGCTAAGATTAAGGTTAGTGTTCAGCTTGAATTGTGGCTTAATAAGTGTTAAAGTTAGGATTAATTTAAATTAGGATTAACATTCGATTAAGGTTATCAGTATAATTTATTTAGGGTTAGGGTTTAATTAGTGTTAGAGTTAGGGCTGTGATTCAACTAAGTTATGATCTAGTTAAGGTTAGGGTAAAATTATGGTTAGGGTTCAAAAAGAGTTGATGTTATAGTTCAATTACGGTTAAGGTTAGAATTAGAATTAGAAATAAGAGCTTCAATTATGGTTAGGATTCAATCAAGGTTTTAAGAGAAATCTTCAAGTTAGGGTTAGGTTTCAAATGTTAGGATTTAGGTTTAATTATGATTATGGTTTGAATATTTTTAGGGTTAATATTAGGGTAGTAAGGCTAGAGTTAAGGTTAATGTTAGATTAGGGTTCAGTAAGAGTTAGGGCTAGGGCTCAATTAGGGTAGGTTAAAATTATGGTTATAAGAAGAATATGTGAGTTAGGGTTAATATACGGTTAGGGTTTAAATAGGGTTAGTGTCTAGATTCAATTGCTAGGGTTAGATTTAATATTAGATAAGGGTTAAGGTTAGGGTTAGACTTAAAATTGGATATATGATTAGGGTTAGGTTTCAATATATGTCACATATATTAAAACTAATATTTATATATAAGTAGATCATAGTAAATCAAATGCTAAATATTTATATTTTGAATTTTCCTTCAAGTAGGCTAAGTGATTTATTAAACCATTTAATGTCAATTTTATTACAATCAACTCTTTACTATTATTTATGAATGCTAGATATTTTTAAGTTTGATCTCTCTCAGCGTACTTTACTTGGATTTTTTAAAATACAAGTATGGTAGTATTAAAAGTTGCATAAAATCAAAGTTAAAGAAGTAAAAACATAAATAACCCTTGTTTCCCACATATGGGAAAACCTAATGCTACCACGTCAACCTTACAAAAATGTTGCAACAGGTCAACAGCAAAGCCAATGCCCTTTTTTGTTTATTTAGCCCAAACTTCTATTATGTCCAGGGAGATTTAGAAACTATGTGCAAGAATTGCTACCATCCAAATATGGCAATGAGGTTGATTGCGGCGGAAGGAGAAGAGTGTCGTCATCTTTGTTGTGCGCCATTTGTCCATCGGAAAATGGGCTCGGAATATTAAATGCCTCTATGAGAAGAAAAACAACAGACAAAAAATAATGAATTATAACTCTGACAATCCAATGGTCCATAATTTTTCAATCGTCTTGCTTGTTGGAAATGTTGTGATAGCCATTGATACATTTTGATAGGTCATTTCATTCATATTAAAAACATCTTTGACATAAAAATCTTAATATGTAAATTAAAATTTAAACCATAAAAATTTCAAGTCGCTTCCCCCGAAGTGCACGAGAATTTTATTACCCATTGAAATAGAAAACGGGATACCATTGAAGGGCTTCGACAGCTATTAAAAAAAAAATGTCAACATCAACTCTTAAGAAAATATCTCTTCTTTTAAGAGTTAAAAAGGAGCTTGTATATTACAAAAAGTATACCTGCCCCACATTATTCCGAAGCCTAATTATTGATAATCTTTGGGATATTTGTAATAGGATTGATTGGTCCTTTGAACATATTTTCTTAGTGTTAATCACTTCTTCAATTGTTAGTGGACAAGGCACTGTCTTCTTTATTAGTCTACCTTTTAGTTTTTGGTTTCTATTTTGGTTTTTGTTTGTTTCAATACATAGAGTTAAATTTGATGGTTATAAGATTTTATATGCATTTTAATTGTAAAATATAAATGATAGATGAATCTTATAGGTTTGATGGTTATGGTGTAAATTTGTTAGAGAGATAATCTTTTCATAGTCAAATCTTTAATTACATAGAAAATGATACAAAATATAAGTAGTTTGTTAAATGCATTGTTTATAGGATGGAAATAAATTAAATATTTTTTATTACAAAATAAAAATATTTAAATTACAATTGAAAATCACGTGTCATTGATGAAATTACCCCATCTAAAATTTATTAGAACTAAATTATATCATGTTTGAAATCTTGAATTTGGTATTATAGTTGATCTTAACATGAATGCACCTTAAAGAGTTTGTTGGAATTGAAATACATTTCTTGATATAATTTGAAAGTTTCTATCATGAAAATGTAAGTGGTTAAGCAGAGCAAATGCTCACTAGACATGAGTAGGTTCTATGTTGGAATGTTAGCCTATCAAAT
Organism: Cryptomeria japonica; assembly: GCF_030272615.1. Classification (NCBI taxonomy): domain Eukaryota; kingdom Viridiplantae; phylum Streptophyta; class Pinopsida; order Cupressales; family Cupressaceae; genus Cryptomeria; species Cryptomeria japonica. The sequence continues at coordinate 187,146,755 of NC_081414.1, read as the reverse complement.
ATTCTCTTCAATACACTTATATTTACCTGTAGAGATATATACTCCAAGCTCTTGGAAATGATCTATACCTTTAAACTATTCAATAAGTTGAGTTCATTTAGTGATCACCTATTCAAATAGACTTCAATAGTTGTCACTTTTTGATAGGGATGAAGTGTAAAATTGCTATTAAATATTTGATTGTTTAAGAGTTTAAAAAGATGGAATACCACAAAACTCTTTACTTGGCTTTCTATGGTTGTATCATAATTGACATGGTGATATGAAATGGTTAAATAAAATAACTATCCCAAAAAAATATAGTATTTTAATACCAAAAACATTGCATGGTACCTAATTTCATTAATTAGTTAGATTTGTAGTTCAACGTCAACTAAGAGAAGATTCAATAGATCCAAAATATCTTCATCATAATTCCTTCTTATTCACCAATTGAGTGGAAATTCAACATATTTGTAGTTCAAAGTTTCCTTCTTTCAAAAGGATGATGCATTATTAAATGTAGAGGGACCTATTTCAACATAGCTTGTCATGGACCTATTTATGTTCGCCTTCTCCATCTTATTCGTGGAGACATTCATGTGCCTAAGCATATAGAGATTTAGGATAGGTATTCCATCTTTGGGAGAGGTTACATGGTCCTTATTGCTTATTTCTTTAGTATCTCATGTGGGGTTTTTCTTCTTTTAATCTTTTGCAGGGAACATTTTGCACATGGTTACACTTTTGCCAAGACCCATTTATCATTACCCTTTTAATTAAATATCCATTATATGTTATGCATCTAGGTTTAGACAAACTTACATAAGTAGAATATACTTGGGTAGGTGTTATTTACCTTCAACATAAATAGGCATACATACAATATACTTGGGTAGATGTTATTTCCCTTCAACATAAGTAGGCATCTACTTAGGGAGGTAATATGTGTTCATTCATTTAATAATAGTGGTTGTAGTTTTATTGTTTAATGGGGATATTCTAAAAATGTGACTACATCTCTTTTATTCCACAATAATTGTACATTTAAATCAATTGGTGGCATATCATATATGTGTGCCCTATACTTCACTCTTGAACATTAGTGATACATCCATTTTATTGTACTTGATCTCTCCACTTGGGTAGCAATATAGATATTGGAGACATCTCATTGAATTGTATCCTCTATTTTGAAATAGCAATCATATTTCAGTCTATCATATTCAATTGTTTTCATGTTTTGATTATTGTGATTGCTCTTGTCATAGAGATCTTGGGTTCGCTTACCCCATTGGCAAATATTATGTAGTATCAAAGCATTATGTACCAAATCTTAAATGGCATCAAAACATTATGTACTAAATGTCTTTATTTGTGGACTATTATGTCCCTTTGCTCACATATGTTTAGTCATCAACTAAATTAGTTTATTGAGCTCTAATTCATATTTTAAAGTTAGATCATACATCTAGAAGAATAGATTTTGCTAATGAGACCATACATTTAGAAGGATAGATTTTGCATGCAATCCTTTGAGAAAGAAGCTGACTACTCTCATACATGTTATCACTCTCATTCTTATGTCACTTGAGATTGTATAAAGAAATAAACATTACAAGAAAAAAAATAGCATCATCCATAAAATAGAGCAACCACAACCATAAAAGTGAATTGTCACCATAAATTTATTGAAAATAAAAAATTGGTTGATAAAAATATATTGAAAGTTATTTCCACTACACATTTTTAAGAGAAACCATCCTCAAAGATAACCCTCAAAATCAATTCAAAAATGTTCTTTTTACATATGAATATAAGCCACTGTATTCACAAATTGCCCCAATGCATCTCTATGCAACTAATAAAATTCCCATACTGATTAGGTAGAGGTTGAATGATGGTTGAGATAGGCTTGTTGGTCGACTCAAATTAAATCTAAACCAATAGGAGGAACATCGGTAAGAAGTAATTTATAAGGATTTGAGAGTATATAATTCATGTTGATCCAAGAAGGGAACACCCCACTTTATCTCATTTTCCAATAGGGATAAAATGACCATAAATGACTTTTAGGTAGAGGTTGAATGATGGTTGAAATAGGCTTGTTGGTCGACTCAAATTAAATCTAAACCAATAGGAGGAACATCTTAAGGTAAGAAGTGATTTATAAGGATTTGAGAGTATATAATTCATGTTGATCCAAGAAGGGAACACCCCACTTTATCTCATTTTTCAATAGAGGATAAAATGACCATAAATGACTTCATATTTCCTAATAAGTCTTTCATGTTTTCCCTCCATAACTTTTAAATTCCATCATAAGTCCTCACATTCCCCATGTGTTCCTTCTATACTCATAAATAGTTTTTAGGTATTTAAAAAGTTACCGCTACCCAGTTCAATTTTCCCCTTGGGAGACTTTTATCTTGAAGCTTCATGGTGAATTCTTTCAATTTCAACCTTTATTTTTATCTATTTTAAGAAATATTTGCTCCTCTCATAAACTCTCAATTATGTAAACAGCTAGAACAATATTTTAACTCATGTTTTAATGAATTCTACATCGAATTTTGAGAGTTTATAGGTTATTCTTGTATCAACACTTCAAGTACCTTGTCACTTGTAGAGAAAATTTTGGTATCATCTTATCTAGATTGTGAATTGTTAAGCATTCAAAAAAATTCCCAACGTGTTTCAAGGTGTTAGCTACAAAAAATAATCATGACAAAAGTTTAAAAGAAGTTTGAAGACATTCCGAAAAGCATAGATCTAAATTTTGGGAGAAAACAAACTATTTAAGGAAAAGAATTAAAAATTTGAAAGGAAATAAGACCATTTTAAATTCTATTATTTGAAAATCTTTCAACTACTACAACTATAACAATGAGTGATGAATTGTTGTCAAAAAACCAATAAGAGAAAGAGGGTTTTACAAAGAACAAATGAATAAGGTGCACAACGAAAAACAACTATAGTTATGTTTTCTTCCATTATCTAAATATGATGATTCCACTAGTAAGTTTGAAAGGCATACCAAAACTATAGGCTCCAAATTGCTACCAAGAATGGGATACGATGGAAGAGGACTCGACAAAGTTGGCCAAGGAATACTTCAACCTATCATGGTGAATGAGGCCACCCTATGAGGGTCTTAAATATGGGAGGATGAAAGTTGGTGAATGTTCAAAGAAGAGGTTTCCACAACACAAACCTTGGATGTGAGAGCATGAAATTTGATGAATGTTGAAAGAAGAGATCATTGTCATTCATAAACCAATTATAGTTTGTGGGAGGTTAAATTCCTCTAATGTTATTTAAAGCTTTAAAATGATCGTATATTATCTACCAAGGAAGTGCTACAATCTACACAAGACAGATAAGCAAAACTCTACTTCAAGAGGACAAACAAGGTAAAAGAGTGTATGAGGAAATAAGGTAGAGTTCATAGTTTGTTTTTATAGCATTGAGAAAGGACATATTACTCAAGAATGTAAGTAACCATTGTAAGAATGTGCAAAACAAACAAAAAACTGAGGAGCATCCTATCAAGGATAGAAAAGAGGTGACCACTCTTCAAGACAAAGGGAAGAAAAAAATCATGATGCTCAAGAATACAACTTGATTTTGAGAATATAGCTAACAACTATTTAGTTTATTTCAAGGTCGGAGGACATTTGGATGGGAAGAAAAAAATCATGATGCTCAAGAATACAACTTGATTTCAAGAATATAGCTAACAACTATTTAGTTTATTTCAAGGTTGGAGGACATTTGGATGACTAATATTGGAAACTCCATCTAAAGCCTCACCCAAAGAATGGTAAAAACAAGAGTGGACAACAAGGGAAAGAGAAGCATATTTAAACCAAATTTCAAAAGAGAATAACTCTCTCATGAGTCGATCACGCTAATGGATGGTAAGGATATGTCATTTGATACTTGAGTAGAGGATTTATATGATTTGCAAAGGAAATGAGAATGAGTTGTTTTCATATGTATCTAACTTGAGTAGCACTCAAGTTAATTCTACAATATCTTGTCATGCTTGATTTCTATATCCACTTATAGTGAAAGCAATATCTTGTTGCATTTATAGCATGAGTACAAATATAAGATGTGTTATTTTCGAATTTTCATTGTAACATTGTAAAAAATGCTAGCCTTATTTGTTGGTATTGTAAATTAACCTCTACTTTTAAAGAGGGTCATTCATGTTAATAGGGTATATTTAGGCATGGTTTTTGACAATAATGGTAGTTCATCTATCAACAAATGACCACCATGGAGTAAATCATGAGAACACTATTAAGGTTAAATATATAACATATTATTAATAATACTTGTGTAGCAAGTAGAGAGCAACCTTAAAATAGTGTGGCATGGTTTCTAATCCATCACAAGATCAACTAAAAAGTTCCAACACAATAGTTGTTAAAGCAAATTACACATGATAGAAAAATGTTGGATTGAAGAAGCATGTACAACAATACAACGTTAAATGGAAATGGATATGGATTCTTTTATAGTCCACGATTTCAAGTGATCTCTTTGGTGGTCTACTGACGGCTTACAAATATGGTTCAATATATAAAATATTATTAATAATACTTGTGTAACAAGTAGAGAGCAACCTTAAAATCGTGTGGCATGGTTTCTAATCCATGGCAGCTATGCATCACACAAGATCAACTAAAAAAGTTCCAACACAATAGTTGTTAAAGCAAATTACACACAATAGAAAAATGTTGGATTGACAAAGCATGTACAACAATACAACGTTATAGCCTATGTTATGGCAATGTTTTTATTTAACATAAATGGGAACGGAAATGGAAATGGATTCTTTTAGAGTCCACGATTTCAGGTGATCTCTTTGGTGGTCTACTGATGGTTTACAAATATATGGAACTATCCCATAGTTCATACAAGAGGTGCCTAATTGTGCTACAAACGAGGTGTACATGCATTACACTCGTATGGCCTCTTCTTTTAGAATGTAAGATCTCGACCATTAGACCAACTCATATGATTAAAAATTACTTGTATAACACGCAGGAAACAATCTTCATACTAATGTTTGACATGGCTTCTAATCCATGGCAGCTATCCTACCAAACCATCACACAAGATCAAAGGCAAACATAGTTCCTATACAATAAAAGTTGTTAAACGATTACACATAATAGGAAAATTTTCTATACACCAAAAGATGACCTTTCGTGAACCAAGAACTCTCACAAGTGGTTATCCGTTAAACTACAATAAGGGGAGTGATTAATAGAGATCCAAGAAGGGGTCCATTGTACCACTTAATTTTTTTCATCCTACTTTCTCTTGAGATTCCTGCACAGCTCAACTTGATAAAACAGTTACGCGTAATGGAAAAACAATTCTACCAAATATGTCCTGTGAGACCAACGGCTCTCAAACAAGGTAAGTGCCATCTGTGAGGATCCTAGGTCTATCCATCCTTATTCTTTCGCAAAAGAAGTGGAAAATCCCACTATAACTTTCATGTTTCCCCCATTCCAAACATCCCCCACTTTCCTCCTTTACCTAGAGCCTTGAAAAGATGGCACAATAGAGCATTGTCAATATTCCTTGGTGAATCTAAAGTCGAGCTTAATTGTTTAAAGCAGTAATCCTCACGTCCCTTCCTAAAGCAGCAAAGAGCAAATCAGAGGATGGCCACGTTCGATGGTAACCGATTAATTACCTCGCCTCATTGTTTGTCTTCCAGCTTGACAAACAAGCCTAAAGAGCGATTTATGTTTATATTCAATTCCCATATTTGTAGCTTTAACATAAAAAGTATTGTAGACAAACAATTACGGTTACCAAGGCAGGCTTTTCCCCGTATAAAATTAATTTTTCATGACATATTTCCATTCCCAACGTTGGTTTTCTCTATCATGAGCAACAGTCTCTTATTAACTGCCATTTGCGTATACAAAATGTAGAACAGGCTTTTAATTCATGTTTTAACTAAATTCAACATACAATTTTGGGAGTTCGTAAATCACGATATTACTCCTGAAAAGTGCATTTTTACAAGTATTTCAACAGAGCTAGTTTCCAACTTGCATTTCAGGACGACTGTGATCACATCATATTTTAGTCCCTAAAAGATAAATATGCAGTCCGACGGAATTCAGTGTAATTTAACAGGGGCGGTGTTGTCCAATTTTCAATCCTCAGCTTTTATTTGCCCCGTCCTTAACTAACAACTTTCTATCATGTTGCATTTATTAACTAGTCATTCACATCTCAAGATGGAAACTAATTTGAGGGACTTGAAATTATATTTGACCCATTTTTTGTCAAGGGCAAAAAACATTTGCACTAACACAATAAACAAGCAGAAACACTGCTATAGAACAGAAAAGCCCGTTTCAATTAGCAATAACTTTACCATGCTCCTCATCACTTTCAAACATGTCCTTTGTCATCATGACTACCAACCCGGACATTGTAGGCCTTCGTTCTCATGCAAATTGGAAAATAGCCCTTCGAGGAGCAAAGCCAGTGATTTTGCACCTGGCAAACTTCATATTTAACATCACAAAATCCATCCTGAGTTTAAACTAATTTGTTCTCCGGTTAGATTAGGCAGTTTGCAACATTCTTCAATACAGCAATACTCGCAGAACAAAACCTCCAACGATGCTGAAATATTGTCCCACAAACCATGCAATCCTTACAATTATGAAATTAAAATTCCCTAAGCTGCTGAAATACAGAGTTGTAAACTAAAAGTCCTCAAAGCAATCGAAATGAAATGTCATTCCTTTCCATGGACCAACATAAAAGACAATACACTTGCATTGGCACAGCCCAGCAATCACGCATCTTTTTATCATTTATTTACATTGCCCAGCAATCACGCATCTTTTTATCATTTATTATTACCAATGTAAATAAAAAGCTTCAGAAAAGACTTGAACAAGCGTACAAATTTGAAAAGCTTAAATCAAGTTACATTAAGAAATACATCAAAAAAATACAAAGCTTTCCATTAAAGAGTTTCTTGCAACCTGACAACTAACAGACAGCTTGTACATACATGCTAGAATCGCATTCCTGCATTTCAACTTTAACTATATTAGAGGGAAGCTCAAATGGCCTAAAACACAACAGATAAGTGCAGTTTATCTAAAATTAAAAGGATGCAAACCATACTCACACAATGATATTTGTGTACATACAAACCACATCGTTGTATTTGTCACCTCATGAAAAGGAATAGTCATCTCAATTTAAAAATTAAAACGTCAGAGATAAGATTATATGTTCCAATTATAATCAATGTACACAACAGAAGCATCTTCTACAACTGTGCAACATTTGCTTGTAACCAAAAATTAAGTCAGAAAATGAAACAAGGTTGACATGTACCAAACATATACAATAGAATATAACTTCGAAAAATGACATCCAGTCACAGCAAGTCTGTTCTAACCATTCCAATGCATACTGAGGTATCTATATATGTCCTGAAACAATTCGGATTACATCCTCAAACATAGTCCAAAATGGTTTTCGAAAGACTTTCAAATCCATCTAAATCCTTTTTTGCTAACACAGGTGCAATGGTGAATTCATTCATTCCACATTAAAAAGATCCACCTGTTTGATGAAGCATAGCATCAATTTCATCTCCATCTTCCATGTCCAGCTGTTTCAATCAAAGAGAAGCATCAAATTATAGTTAGAGCAGTCATCTAAGGAGCCTTGTCCAAAAAACTATCAAAATGGCACCATAACAACTTACTTCATCAGGAGTTTGTTCCCCACGTAGGCGGCGTCCATCAAACAGAAATGCTATGGAGTTGAAATCAACAGACTGCCTATCACAATAGGCGTTCATTAACTTCCTGAGTTGAGTACTTCGTTTGATCCTGAAAAAGACCTCATTCCCATCCTGTAAACAAGAAGATTAATTGGTAGATATCACTGCTTCCATTTTTATGCATATGAAACAAATTGAGTTATGCCAGAGACAAATATAGCAATCCTTAACAGGAAACTGAATTTCACCTTTAACAGATAGCAAACTGGTGACACATATGAATACAAACATTTACGTGAGGTTTCACCAAACACATCTGTGACAGGCACATGCCTATGTGAATTTAGTGAAGGTCCTGTCCTATACATTTTACATGTCTACGTGACTAGGTTAGTGAAGTTCCTGCCTGTACACCTGAGACAGTTCCTGTAGTCCCGAATCAATAACACATTTCAATATACCACATTGTCTCCAAGTGCCTCCCAAAAGATTCTCACCAAGGTGAGAACACCACTTTCAATCACATTTAAACAGGCATAACAAGGCATTTGAAACTCTTGCCCTAACTCTTCAACAATGCAGTTTTACGCATGCTTAGAGATACAAATTGTTAGCCTTGGACTTATTAGTGTCAACCTGGACTTTACTATCAGTTCATTTGAGGAGCACCGTAAACATTCTCTCCTCTGAAAATTCTCCCCTCCCTGATGAGGATCTGAGGAAAGACTCAGACTGAGTCAAGCCTCTTTGTAGGGATTATTAAGTGTTGCCCAAGTACACTCTTTTCTCAATTCATACAATTAAATTTGATTTTTATGCAATCATTATCACAAGACATCGATATAACACAACATTATCCTTTTGTTGGAGGATATCATCCCCTGTACACGAACATTGCAGACTTCGGGACTGCAGGGAAATTGCCCCCCCCCCCACAGCACCACCACCTCTGCGACCTTCTGCAGAGGGCACCACCTACAGCAGCCTATATGGCACATGCCATTACATATTGATTGCAACCTTTAACTTTGTGAAACCTAGTTTATCTTTCATGGGGCACTCGCAGATATGTTCATTGCAGATTTTGCCTCAAAATTTTTAATTAACCTCAATTTGTATGAGTGCCAACCCCCCACCCCCCAACCACTGCTCCACCGTTGTACCCCCACCATCCCAAAATTTAGGCCCTTGGTCCCCACATCCCCTTGTCAGGAAACTCCATAGAGCTATAGCTCAGTCACATATCAAAAGCTAAAAGCAAATAGAGGTGCACTTGTCTACAACGTAATAACCTACTTTTCTTTTTCCTTTTTCTTGGATAAATAGGCTACCTCTTTTTTTCTTTTTTTGGCAAATAAACCTCTCCTTTTCTTTCTTTTTTGATGAATATAAAATAAAGCTCTCCTTTTATTTTTTATTTTTTTGATGAATAAATCTCCCCTTCAGTATTAACATCACAAATAGTTAGATTTCTTGGTCAAATAACTGTTTGCCATGGTTAGATTCCTTAATTACAAGCTCCTAATGTCTAAAGATTCCGAGTTAGAAAGCACACTAAAGAGTCCAAAACGTCAGCTGACAGAGACTGCAAAGGGAGCATGAAGATGATCTTCAAATTGATCTTACTGACGTAAGATCAATTGGTTGGTCAAAGAGAACATGTGCTGCTAAGGAAAAATGCTGTCTTGGAATAACAAATTGAGTAATTTACCCAAAATCCAAGAATTTATGAGAAAACATATTAATTGTAACGCAGTCTTGTGTTCCTTCAAAAGCATCAACCCAAAAATCTTCCCAAAAAACAAGAAAGTTGAAAAATTTAACTCTCCCCTGTTCAAAAAGAACTCATCCTACTAAAGTTTGAAAATAAGTTCAGATCACCCCATTGCAATACAGTAACTCTTAATTGCAGAGTCATTCCTGTCTTATATATCACAGCCAGGAGTAGAACATGTCTATCCCCAGAACAAGTTCAAGAGGCCTCAACAACTCTATTTCAAAGTTATAAAAAATAGCTTACACCTTATATTATACAACATTTTGCTACTACCAACAAGACAGTAAAAATTAGCTTACACCTTGTTTTATACAACATTTTGGTGCTACCGAAAAGACAGTCAGACATTACCAACAGATAGCATTAATCTTTAGTAGTAAAAGGCTTTACAAATAAGAATTTACAGAGCTACTGTTTTACAGACAAATAAATGAACAAGTTCAAGGCGAGTTCAAATCCCCACATCGTACGGCAAACCATAACTAAGTGAGCATGTACCTCTGATGTCTGGGACTAGGGCATGTTCATCCCTAAAACCAGTTCTGGAGGCCATAAGAGATTCAAACACTACATACAAAGTAATAATAATAAGAAACCTTATCAATTAAATATCCACATATCTTGTATTCTACATCAATTTTGTGCTATCGACCAGATCATCAGATTTACAATAGATGGAATTAATCTTAGTAGGAGGAAGTAAAATGTCTAAGAAAAAAAAGTGTACAAAAATGTAACTAGCACTTTTGTTTAGACAGTGAGTGGCAAGTTCAAATCCCTGCATCATAAAGCAACCTATAACTAAGTGGACATGTGCACCTTATGTCCAGGATTAGGACCTAATAATCACTAGAATAAAGTCCTCAAGGCCATAAGAGATTAAAACACTACATACAAAATAATCTTAATAGAAAACGTTATCAATTAAAAATCAATATATCGTGTATTCTACATCAGAATTCCAAAATTACAATACCAGAAGCCATATTTCAACAACTTTTAAAAAATTACAGTAACATGACACATTATGATTTAATAATAAAACATCTCTTGTAATTTAGAAGAAATAGATGCTACATACAATACATCCAGACATTTCCAATATGGAAGGATTTAATCTTAGCAAGAAGCTAACATTATCTTAAATAAAAAATTAAAAAAGAATTGACAGAACAGATTAGAGTTGTTAAAATTGATGGAGCCTGTACACAATGAGTATAAGGAATGAAGAGCCTGTACACAATGAGTATAAGGAATGAAGTTTACACTGATGAAACTATTCATTGAGATTCAGATTACAAATCAGCAATTCAGTTGGGATGGCCTAAGTATTGCAATATTATCAACCCAACTATTCATTGCAGTTACGGATCACAATTTCCAGAGTATTCAAGCAAATTGTATTGCCTCAACTCTCAACACTTTGTTGGATCCTACAGATTGTGTTAGCCTAATACATTAAAAGTCATCATTGTCACAATCAAACCAGAACCAAGATTTCTAAATACATTTGAGAATAACATGCTAGCCAACACCATCAAAGTTTCCTCAACTTTAACAAACAATCTACCACATAGAGGAAAAAGTGGATAAAATTTGGGCTCCCTTAGTTTGCAGAGGATTTCATTAAAACATTCAAAATATGAGACAAATGAATTGGCTAAACCAGAGACTCTAATCAAAAGGTGAATTAGCTAAACCTGAGACTCTACTGAAAAGGCTCGTACAAGCTATTCCATGCCCCAACTCTAAAAAAAACCTTTTTGCATCCATTATCTTTGAGGATATTGCCTAATTTATTAATAAACAAACCCTCTTTCTGGGGCATGCCAGAGGTGACACTATTGGCTATTACAGCTTACATAGCTGGATAATTCATCCTGATAAACTTTACAAAGTTGCCAACAAGTGTTACTTGTCGGTAATGTTGGCCAGCCCCACAGTAAGGTTATATTTAAAACAGTTATCTAATAGTTGGGTTAAAAACTCAGGCATGCACAGCTTAACACGATAATCTAGAGCAATCCACTAAGACATGCAATCCACTAAGCAATCCACTAAGACATGCAGGAGATCACAGTATTAAAGATAATCTAGAGAAACAAAAAACTACTTGCACACTTAAGTTCACCAAGAGCAAACTATCTGTCACCCTACTGGAGAAATTCAGTGAGCAAGCTCAAATTCAGGCAGTTCCTGCATGCGTCAAATCTGTAAGTATCATTAGCCCAAACTCATCTCCTTCCCATTCAACAAATATTCTATCGAGCAAACCTTGTATTTGTGCAAGACTGAGAATATTACTAACTCTTACTGACCGGATAAGAAAAGTTACATTCATATAATCTCATCTGCTATTTCTCGAGTCCTTTTCAAATTAGAATCATTGCCCGAGGTATGCGTCAAATCTGTAAGTATCATTAGCCCAAACTCATCTCTTTCCCATTCAACAAATATTCTATCGAGCAAACCTTGTATTTGTGCAAGACTGAGAATATTCCTAACTCTTACTGACCGGATAAGAAAAGTTACATTCATATAATCTCATCTGCTATTTCTCAAGCCCTTTTCAAATTAGAATCATTGCCCCTGAGGGATTATTCAATAATGTTCAATTCCCAAAACTTTCCATTTATCTATTCAGGGATGCCCCAGACAGATATTTCTCAGTAATTTAGACAAATCCTAAAGTGTTCCCTATCATATTTCTCAACTCGTATTAAATATTACAGTCTGATCCAGAAGACTAATATATCACCCATTTTAGCGATCAACAGGAGTCGCCCACTGAACTACTTAACAGATCTTCATTACTATAGCGCGACTTTCAAAAGAAGACTGGCACTTTATCAAAAAAAAAAAGCCAGCTCTACAGCCTAGAGACTGGCACCTTATCAAAAAAATAGCCAGCCCTACAGCATAGCGCAGAGTCCCACAGAAGGGGCTCTCACTTCTGAATTCATGCAGAGAAAGATCCCATGTTACTTGAAAAAAATAGTTGTTTGATTAAATGCAATTTCTCTGAGTACAAGCAGAAACCCCCTTTTTCCACCCTGATATTTTCAACAGCTGCCTAAGGTTGGGGCTGAAAGTTTGCCCACCAGTTAATAGGGTTTTAAATTTTAAATGTCAGCCTGGCAGCATTGAAAGGACTCATATTTTAGGATTACAGCCAGTCAAACAAGGTAAACTTTTGAATAGCCAAACACTTAAGGAATCACCAGCTTCATAAAATCTGAAAATTTCCCCAGAACTTACAGCAATTGTCATTCCAAAATCATTAAGAAATCCATGGTACCACGGTACCACCCAACTTGAAAAGACACGTAAATTTTCTCTGCATTATCTGCTGAGAAATTTAACGTAGGCACAAAGGGACACCATTCAAACCTCATTACTGAAAAAGATCAATAATTAAAGAACCAAATCTAATACAAATAGAAACCAAATGATGTAGATATAAATACCAGAACAGGAGATCCTCCCTTCACTAGCATTTTAAGGTCACTCATGCAGTTAGTTCAATCCATTTCCTGCAGTTAAGTGGCATTTGACAGTTACTTCGTAGGAAAATTACCCAAATCTCCATTCGTATGCCTATTCAATAGCCATATAAACATGTCAAGGCTCTCCCGTATGAAGACTGTTTGTCAACGAAAAAGGCAAATATGATCTTCTAAGCATTAAAAAATATCCTCCCAGGACAAGTGTTCACAGCCCACTTTAAACATCTAAAGATTAAGCGGATCCAGCTGCACTCTAGAAAATTTGTCCATGACGATCAAATTTGCCTCAAATTTGGCAAACCCCGATGGTTAACCCACCTTACGTTTGACAGCCTATCACCTAGCACAGTTATAAGGAGGTGGTCTTTGCCCATAACATATGAAAGCCTCAAGGTTTACCCCCTATATGTTATTTGTCCAAAAGGAAGGTTCATACGGCTACACATCTTTTACGTCCTACCAAAGCATCCATTACTGAAGCCACTTAATTGAGCGGACCAAAAACCTCACCGAAATACTCGTTTAACAAGCCTTCCAACACTTTTCACAGTTGGCACAAAAGAGGGGTTCCTAAACTTATTAAAAGCTGTCCCAAAAAAGATTATTTGTTGGCAATTTCGTCAAACCTTATAATTAACCACGCTGCCCAAAAACACTACAACGCAAAAGCACCTCATAATGAAAACGTTAATTTAAGAAATAACAAAACCTTAACTTGGCTACCTCTCTAACAGGCCTCCCATGGCTAAGCAGCAATAAGGTTCCTGAACTTCAAAAACTGCCCCAAAAATATTACATTTGTCAACAATCTTGCCCAGACCCACAATTAACCAAGCTAACCATTGAACAACCACTGCGCTGCTAAAAGCAATAAAAACTGCTCAGAACAAGATAATCCGTCACAAGATTTGACATACGCGGGATTCGCCTACCTACCTATAAAATCCCTTTCTTTAACTTATCATAAACATTGCCGCTAACTTGAGTAAAACTTCAGCTACCATTTACCATAAGTTCAGGACTACAACATAGCTACCCAATCGTATGATACCAGTCACCAGCTTATTTAGAAGCCACCCCATCCACAAGCTTCACTGCCCCTCTCTCGCCACCCGCAGCCAACAAGTTGTCCAAGCTCTAGGGTTTGCCCTGCTACCCTAAGACGCAGTTAGAACAAGGGTTTTCGCGATGAAGTTGGTAAAACCCTACCTAAGGGTTTGCGAAAACTGTAAAACAAATCATTCCAGTTCCGGGAGTAAGGCAACCCATTAAAGTTAAACGAATATCTAATTCTCTGAAAGAAGTTGAAACAAACGAAAACGCTGTAATCATCCGAATTAACAATTAGGGCTTTAAGGGTTTTTTTGTCCTTTTTTTCACACCTAAAAAGGCATACCTGTCCCTTGACCTTGAGATTAATGTGAGCACCGCCCTGATCCATGGGCTTCTTCTCTTCCTCCTGGTTAGCAGCCCCCGGAGTTCCGCCATTATCCACACCCGACATTGACATAGCCAAAATCTCCTCAAATAATGAAGATTTTCAGAAGATAAAAGCTCTAGAACTGGCTAATACCCGCTAGAATGGCAGCAATAGAAACAACGATCAAGACAGAGACGTAAAATGGGCTGCAATAGAGGATTTCAACCCCGCAATTCTTCGACTGGGTGAAATGAGCGAACATGAACAGAACAATAAATGGGGGGTAAAATTATACTCCAATTTAATGCTGTTTCAAATCCGCGATTCTCCAATTACATCATGCAAAGGAATTTACCTTTTTGTTTGTTTTTATTATTATTAAATCGAGCGAATAGGTGAAGCCCTAGATCGATTTTCCCGCCCGCTAATATAGGGAATTCGACGGTTGTGGTTAAAAGTTTTGGAGATTTTTAGACATTTAAAAATATTAAAAAAGAATTATTGAAAATAGAACTTTAATCTTTATGTAGTATTGTATATTGTTGGTTTGTACCTTTAAAAATGTGTATTGATTTGGTAGATATCAATTTCCTAGGCCAAGAGGTTCTCTTCTCCTTTTTCTTTCCTCTAGGAGATCATTTTCCAAGGCATCCACTAGGATTGAGGAAAAATATGGGAGTTTTTTAAATTGAGATTTTGGATGTGAGGAAGTAGAAAAGGGAAAAATAGAAGAGCCACAAGAATGGAATTGGATTCTTAGGAAAGTGGCATTGGTATACAAATAAGATTCTAGAATTAAAAATCAAGTTATTAATATGGAGTAATTTGTGTAGTTATTTGCTTGTGTATATTAGGATTTTGGGGTTGGTGTAGTAAGTTGTTAACTATCTTTCTTATTGGTTACAGAGGTGTTTTTTGCTGTTCGAAATATTTTTACTATAAATTTTGATACTTTTAATATTAATAATAACAAATTTTTATCGATCAAAAATATTTGTGTATTTGTATTGTAGATATTTGAAGAGGATGTTTTGGTTTTTTATTAAAAAAATTGTGTTCAGACTTTTTGAATACGCATAATGTTTCTCATAAATAGTTTTCAATTGTTGTTTAGAGTACTTAGTTATGTTGATGATATGATAGAAATGAAATGAATCAAAATGAATAATGTCTATCAAATATGAAATGGAATTGGAAGATTCTAGTTATCCAAATATAAAAGTGTAAAAAGAATATACACTTTATTCATTGTTGAGAAATGTATAAAGTTAAAATCAATGTGTTGATATGTATATCCAATATTAACAATTTTGCCATTATCTACAAGTGATTGATACAATTTTGATATTTAATATATTGTCAAGAATGTCACTATGTATGTTATTTTCTCCCCATTTTCCCTCCTCTCCTCTCACTCCTTCCTACCTCGACAATGGCTTCCACTCCCCTTGTCGCTATTTTTTCTTTAGATTTAGCTTAGTATTTTGTTAGTGAGGTCATGTATTTCTCCTTAATGTTCTCTTGCCTTCTTCATCATCTATTTCATTTTTCACTTGTTAGTTTTTTATTGTGTTTTTAATTTTCACTCCTTGTTAGTTCCTACCCCAGCATGGAACTATAGTGGAGGACTCATAGGCTAAACACTTATTAAACTGGTCTTTCACAACCAATCAAAAGACAATATTATTTCAAGCTTTTTTCCCTTTTACAATATTTATTAAAAAAAATTGATCAACATTTAATCAGTCATTGTTCAAAAAAAAATTTCGCAAGCTTCAATTGTGGCATTCACGATTATCAATACCACTTAATGCATGAGTTCTAAGGATAAGACTGAGTCATATCATTCTCATTGGATCTGGATTTGATGGTAACATATCGTTCGAGAGAAAACATGAATTTTCATATAAGAGAATGCACAAATATTGAGGAGCCTAAATGTGAGTAGAGGTTTGGAGGGTGTTGCAAATTGCCAGCTCCTCTTGAACGTTACTAGGCGACAAAAACCAAATTTGTATGGAATGCAGGCTACAAATACATGTGGCCAATTGTTTGGACGGTTGGCAAATATGGTTTTATGTGTTTTGCATGTAGGTGAGAGGTGGATGGTTGGGGTGAACATTTGGCACTTAGGGTTTCAAGGCTTTTGCATGCTACCAAAGGTGGAGGATGTTGGGAAACTACAATGCATAGGGGTGAGTGATAAAAGAATGAAAGAGGATGTTTTCAGCTTGTCATATTCTGGCAGTAAGGAAGAAGTCACAGATGCTCCATCCTCGGCTCCTAACACTAATACAGGAAACTAACCTAGCATTTTTGTTGTGATTTTATGTTTGATTTTGGATGTCTCAAGTTGGGGTCATAGAGCATTAAGTGTGGGAAATCAATGTTCAGTGTTTGTATTAACTTGTGCATTTGTGTTTTTTTTAAAGTTGTCCAGTGGCATTATATTCCAAAAGTATGGTGGACTATTGAAGAATGTGGTCACAACCCTGTGGGTCTTTGGAGGGGCTTTTACATTCCCCCCCCCCCCCCACCCCCCCCGGTAGATTTTCAATGCTTTTTAACCCATTTGTTTAGTTTTACATTGTTCGATTTCCCTATGTTTTCCAAATGCTTGGTTGTTTTCCTTGCTTCTATAAATTAGCTTTGAATACACAACATGGACATATGTTAAAGATTTTGATCTAGGTTTGCAAATCTGTGTATGGTTTTTTCGTCATTCTTATATTGTGATTCCTACCCCTTTTCTTCCGTTATTTACTTTAAAAATCTTCTGAATGTTTGTGAAAAAAATAATTTTCTTAAGCTTAAGATCTTTAAGTCTCTAGGTAGAAGGGTGTGTCTTGACCTTCAACATCATTCTCTTTTTTGATATCTCATCCTACAACATTTTATTCTTACAAGAGGCCTGTAGAAAACTCTACAACTCCAAATTGATGGTGTTGTTGATAGCTCTACAACTTTGATTATTGATGGACATGTTGACAAGGCAAAAACTCTCTTTACAAGTGGATGTGATACTTGAACTTCAATGAAATGTTTTGGTTAAATTTTGTATTGATAGATGGAGATTGTTTTTAGGTATTCATTGGTAGTTGGAGAGTGAGTTGGTGGTCACTGGGTTTAACCATCATTATTTATTTTTTCCAAGCTATATCTGCTTCTTATGTTTCTAATTTTATTTTCTTTAAATTTTCTACTGTATTGGCTTTGGTTTCTATTTATGCTATCTTTGTGAATGTTCATTGGTGAATATTAATGCATATACATTGCCTTTGGTAATGTTGAATTTATGCTACATCACAAATGGGCACTTTAGAATGTCTTAATGTATATTGTCGAACATTGAGTGTTGCATGAACCATAATATTATTCATCTTAGATGATTTTACTCACCCTAAAGTTGCATGATGACTTTTAATATCAAGTTCCAAGTTTCCAATCCAACACAAGCACACCATTATGTTAAAGATAGTAGGTGAAAGTTTATCTGCTAATCATTATCAAATTTTTTTAAAGCCAAGCAAAAGTCTTAAATGAAGAAGTAGGAACCTTCTTTTATAAATAAAAGTTAATTAGATGTTGGCTTCAATAGCTCAGGTATGTTCAACAAGCTTTCATCAAAATATGATTGCTTGGTTTTCTCCCATGATGACTATGTTTTCTAATTATGGCTCCCAAGCATGCCAGGCTTATAGTAAAATATGTATTGCCTCGCATGGTTGGGGTCTTTTGTATGTATATATATAATGTATGTCATAGTCGGGAAATTCCTTGATCCAAATAAAGCCCCTGCGAATTCTATAATGTAACATTAATGTCTATTTAAAGTATTTGTGGCAAAGAAAAACTCAAAGATCAAACCTTGACCTAGATGAAATTATTTTATTTCACTTCTCTAGCTTCTTACTTTTAGGATGATTTCTATGCAATTGTGAACACAAGGAATCTATTTTATTCTTTTTTCACTCATTCTTGCATTTGTGTTGAGATGCTCTTGTTAGATTCTCTCTAATTGCTTTCCTCTTCCTTCTTTCTTATTGCATAGCTAATTACTCTCTTACACATTTTTTTATATTTTTCATACCTTTTCTTAATAATCTAATGGTGATAATTTTGTATTCCCTTGATTTCTTTCTTTTATATTCTCATGTTTTCGCTTCCTATATTTGTTTAGTTTTATTCTTATTTATTCATACATTCACAAATACATGTATATTAATATATATGTTTTATGTATTTGTTTTTTTCTTTTTTTTATATTCACATATTTATCCTTCGTATATTTCTCTATTTTTATTCTTACTTATTCATACATACATACATAAATACATATATAAAACATGTATAAATGTACACATGTATGTGTGTATATATATGTATATGTATGTGTATATACATACATGCATACATGTATGCATGTATATGTGTGTGTATGTGCATACATACATATGAGCATGTATATATGTTTTTACGTATATCTACATATGTGTATGTGCATTTGCTTGTGCATGTATATGTATGTGTATATATCCATATTGCAGTGTCACAAATTGTACCATGTGTCAATTTTACACTCACACATTACACCCAATGTATCTTTGACAAAATTCATGATTGGGATTACACAATTCCAACATCACGGATGGCAAAGGCAAAGCGTTAGTAACCTATGGTTTGAATTTGGTAAGAAATTGATAGGACAGTAGCATAACACACAAACTTCCCAATAGATTTCAAGATTCAAACAAGCATATTTTGTACATCTTATTTATGACGTGTGTCCTGATGTGCAAATGTTCTTGAAAAGGCTACTTCCACCCATTCCAAGTGTTGGCGAATAGCTTTATCTTTCACACAATTTAATTCTTTAGCTTCTGCATGCCCATAAACGAAAGACAAAACACACCAACAGTTGGATAACTGCTTAAATAGTTAACCTCTGTATACGGGTATAACTCCCCAAGAATGATTTTCAATAAGCTTAGGTTACAACAATTTCTATGCACACTTTTTACTAGAAAGCATTAAAGGTTTTTAAGCATTCATTTGTCAACACAAAATGAATACCGCAAATATTTTTAAGCACGATTTTTTTTAAAATCTCACAGACTTTCATTCCTTTAATTGGCAAGATATATATTTCAGAAGTTTTTCTTTTTGCACATTCATATACACTACATCAGAAAGATGACAAATTCCGCAATTGAATCAAATCTTCACAGAGATTCACACTTCAATTCATAAATACACATATTTAAAAGACAAAATATGTTGCAATTTCATTCACAGATCAAATTGTCTTTCCTTCAGAATACATAGCACTGCAAAAATATAAATCTTATATCCTATCTCAACCCAAAAAAATTCAAACCTTTTACAAAGCTTATAACATAGTATATATAGCCACCAGGACATGATAGTTCGTTACAATTAAAACCAAAGTAAAATGTCGAACTCTCCCCAAGAGTCAAAAAAGTCTATCCCTATAACTAAAAACCAACTACCAAAATAGGAAAAGCGGCATAAGTCGTGAGCAACGACTATGTGATCAAGCTCCGACAGTCGACGTGACATCCACCTATGTCTCCTGAGGTGAAGGAGAGCTACAGATATTGAGCCATTCTAAATGATTTGTAGAGAATTTGAGGATGAGCTGGTAATGCGGAAGACCAATATGAAGTATTTGCTGCTTCCAAACCTCCTTCTTCTTGCTCACTTGTACAACTTTTCCCTTATGTGTCTCGAGATGATCAAAGCAAACATCCTGCATGGATTCAATTCATGCAATTTTTGAGAAGTCTTCTATTGTTAAGTATTTTGCTTCCTGGATTTGTTGAACTCGATCCTTGAAGGCTTGAATCATATTAGCGAAATCTTTAAGTGTCTGCCTATCATCTTTCAGGAGTTGAATATCTATGCACTTCATATCTTTTTGCATAATATTAATCAATTCTTTTAACTCCTTCAAAATTTTGATTGATTTTTCATGCCCCTATTCAATAATTGAGTTTCTCCATTCGATATTTTCTTTACATACAAAAAGCACATTGTCATCTAAACCATGCACTGGTTTTTCTGCCAGGAAGTTCATGACTCCATACCTCTGGGTATCTCTCATTTGTTTTAGCATAGCTACCCATTTGCTTTTCTCTTTCTCCCAGGTGATTATTTATGTTTCTAATTCCTTTCCCATAGACTCTGCACTTCCAAATACCTTAATCATATCAGAGATGTAGCTTGTGCCTTTTTGAGCAATTGATTCCCGCCACTCACTAAAAACGTTTGCTACCATCCGACTTCTCAGAACCTGATGAAGCAATTTCTGGTTCATTGGTGACTTTGAATCAAATGACAAAGGTACCTGGGAAAGCGGTTGTGGATTGGGATCTTGTGTGGCATTGATGTACTGAGCCATTTGCATTATAGTCTGTTTCATTTTATTCTTATATTTTCCGTCCTTCCAAGTCCTAGTCAAATTTCTCTTGGTGGAGGTCTCCAGGTGTTTAGCGTCTACAACTCGAGAGGCCACCCCTAAATCAACTTTCTCAATAACAAAGTCTTTTTCAGTGACGGTCTCAGTATCTTCATCCGTTGGAGGTCGAGCTACCTCTGTAGCCCAATGCCCTGTTTGATCATCTACATCTATCATTGCATCAGTTTTGAGTTTCTTGGACTTTGACGTTTCTTCCCAAATATTTACTAACCATATCTTCCATTGGAATAGAGGTTGGAATTACATTTCATTTCTTGCTAAGTTAAGTGCTTAACCATTTGGGGACAATAGACATTTCCTTGGGTGACGTGTTTGTTGGCTAGTGATAACAACAACCACGACATTTACAGAGTCCCCTGCTTCTTGAATCTCCTTTCCCTTGTCAATATAATAAGCAGTGAGCTTATCCGATACCTGGGCATCCATCGTCCCTTGAATTTCTTCTTCAGAGTCAAAATCTATCACAAGTGGATTTGTGGGAAGTTTCTGACTGTTCTTCTTGCTATGGGAGTGTGTGACGTGAATAGTGGAGGAACTTAGAGAAGATTCTCCTAAGTTTGCAGTTTTAATTTTCTCGGTCCTCTATTTTTCATTACCCACAACATCAATAGCAATGTTAGAAGAGGGAAAAGATACTTGTGAAGTTTCACGAGTTCAGCCAACTTTTCTACTCCTTGGTGTAGAAATGGGCTACTGTCCAAAATGATGGTCCTTTAGCCATCTTTCAGTCCGTCTAATAACATTGAAAGTTTTAGCTTGAATATTGTCATCTCCTTTCCTATCCCAATCAAATTTTGGAATAAGTTTCCCTTGTATCTTCTCATTGAACTTGGGATCAACAACTTCTTCGCTCTCATCCTCTTGTACATCAGAGACATTCATAGATAGACCCATCGTCACAATCTATTGAATTGTGAACCTAAACCACAGTCTCTTTTTGACTTCAAACTCATCACTACAGTTCTCTCAGTAGTCTTCCAGTTGTGGTTCATGATGAAAATCAATACCAACATTCAAGTTTTCTATGGCATACCTTCGACTATCAAATTTGTGTCTAGCAACATATGACTGCAAATTGAACTTTTTGAATTCAAGTTCAAGATTTAAAGCATCTAAAACAGATTTGCGGCTATAACAACCCAGCTCTATTGGAAAAACAACTCCAGACTTCCCTTCATTTCTTTTATCAATGTAGGCGAGCTGTCGACTAACCTCAATCAAAATATAACTATCCAGAGCATACCTGGGTAACCTAAAAGGTTCACCCTGAAAGCCGCCAACTCTAACATAAGTGAACTAAGCAAACTGAATGAAGAAACTACCATAGATACCTACAAATTCCTTTGCTCATGTTGATAATATTTTGTTTTTGTTACCTTGCAACTCATGAACCAATCTACCTACAAAAATATCATTCCACCTCATGAAGTTTTCAGCATATTTATGCTGCTACAGGTGAGGGTAGTATTCGTAAACCCTTATCTCATCAACCCAGGGTTCATGGTATAAACCATTCCAATCTTGAGTGCAAGCAAGCATATAAAAAAGGTACGAGGACATATAAAAACCGCACATCCCTACAAATTTGTTTAAGCCCTCATGTAATATCTCTGCAATAACTTGCCCCAATCTAGATAAGCACTTCCATTCAACATAACTTGAATGTAGAATTACATCCAGTCTTCCCAATAGAAGGCATGAGCATTTCCCTTCAATCTGTTCAACAAAATAACAACATCCCGCATTTCTATTGTAAAATGTTCTTTGGTGAGTGGCCTCGGAAACCTAGAGCCTCCTTTTTTGGATTTTTAGCAACCAGTTTTTAGCAATTATGCTTCTGTAGGTACTCTTATTCTCGGAGAAGAAAAAGTATGAGGTACCAATGGTCCAGTCTTCGTACAACTCCTTATGGGGAATTCCCATGGTTGCCATTACACTCTCCCTGTCAATTTTCAACAACACCTCTCCATCAATAGCCCTAATACACCTTTGTCCTGCATCATACCGGTTCATGCATTCTAAAACCAGCTTCGGGAATGGTGCCACAATAGGAAATGCAGTCGCTTGGATCATACCACTTCTGAGGATTTTCTCCACCATGGAATTCTGAGATGGATTCTTATCTCTTTCTAGGAAGTCGGTGAGGTATGCTTGCACCAGTGAAGTGTCACCCATCTCTGGTAGTGAGCTAATCAAACAGGACATACAACCCAATTTCAGCAGAGTTCGCCTCATGATGGTCCCTCTCATACTTATCAAACAACTTCGGGAATAAAAAGGAATTCTACTTTTACAACAAAGGAAACAGACAACAGCTAGCTTCTGAGCAAGAAAATACAGCAGGAGAAGAAATAATTGAAACTAACTTGATCCTGACAACAAATTCCCGAAACCTTATGAGTGCAGATACAATACCTTTGGCCTCCTTCGCTTTCACAGCTACTAAGAAAATACTTGAGAGATTGCTAGTTTTTACAACAAAAATGAATAAAATCTCACTCAAATCCTCGCTAGTTGCACTAATTAAGTAAGTACATGTGAATTGACACCTAATTTGATGGATATCCAGCATGCATTTAATTTCAGATCACTCTATTACATGTCACACGAATTACCATAATTACTTGCCATAATTAGAAGTTGAAATCCCAAACTTCCTGGAATATTCCCTTTCTCGCCGTCATTTTCCCTCAATGATACGCGCACCACTTCTGAATGAGGCCTCAGATTATGAATTTCAAACATTGAACCTTGAACCAAGAACCAAAAGGTTCAAGGGTTCAAGTTCAACTCTGAGAAGAAACATAGAACACAACACAAAACAATCTTCATGGCATAAAAAGCCAAAAGACAACAAACGAGCAAAGATAAGACTGACGCACAACTAACTTCGAACGTTGAACCTTGAACCAAAAGGTTCAAAGGTTCAAGTTCAACACGAACTTTCAACAATAGCACTCGCCTTTTACAATGAAACAAAGTTGCGAAGACATATAACTTTAAAGTGGACATTGAACTTGAACTTTGAACCAAGACAAGGTTCAATCACTTAAGTTCAAAGGAAGGAAACACACGACCGAAAAGGAAAATAATAATTAAAGGACGGCTTTTGAATTGAAACTAAAAAAAAGGGGGGGAACTAACACCAAGCAATAAAACTCTCGATCTTGCTCATTTGGTCATTATAGCAACTCTTTGGAACTTCTTTCTTAGCTTGTCTTCGTCTCTCATTTACTTGCAGCAAAGCTCTACCTAATTAGTCTTAGACTTTGGACTCTCGCAACAACAACCAAGACTATTCTTAGATTTTCTATCATGTCTATTGTCTCAAGAGTGGAAACAAAGTTTCTAGGTAATGCTCTCTTGCATGTCTAATTTATCTCAAATATTTGTCTCATCTATTTGATCTTGTCTATTATTTATTTTATCATGATAGGGTTTTTCCTCCAGATAAAGGATTGTTTCTATCACATTTTTTTTTTTTTTATCTATTCAATCATATTTAGTTATCCATGGAGGTGAAAATACCAAAACATTTTCCCCCCATCTCTCTATGTATGCAAGTGATGAACAAGTTCAACAAAAGGAAAACATCATTCTATTGAGTTTCTAGCACTTGTGGGGCTCTATTTGTATAGACGACAATGCGACCAAGCAAACATCCCCGTGACACATTGGCATCTGAGGCCAAGGCTTTGTTCATTTGGTATAAATTGTATATTTTGTACTCTCCGTTTTTATAATCTAAATATTTTTAGCATATTGTAATTAAAGATATTAAGATTTTTCAATTTCACTTCATAGTGTAGTATAGTTTCAAGTTTCAATTCAAGCATTTCAATTTTAGTTCACTTGATCCATGTCAATTGAGATAGTTGTGAGTCATTTTCTCTTTGAGAGTGGTGAATCCCCTCTACATTTCAGTGAACTCGACGTGAATGTTTCATGTCGGATTTATTTATTAATTTTTTAAATAAATTTGCTAATGTCTTCTCAAAGGAGGATTTTTAAATGGCGAAATATGCATTGCATGACTTCTTAGAGGCATCTCCTTCTATTGAAAAACCTATTACACAAACTCCACCCTTGGAATCTCCTTCCTTATAAGACACGAAGTCCATAAATGTGTTTGTAGTCTTTGTTGCCCCCGAAAGGCCTTAGAGATCAATCATTTACATGACTTTGACCAGTCCTTATCCAAATAGAGTTCATTATATTCATGGTGTTTCATTTGAAAATGATCCACCATTTCTATTTACAAGGTTTACTTGATTCAAAGCTTCTTATTATCATGCAGTAGCTCGTGCTTACAACACTCTATTAAATAAACAAAATGTTGATCAACCTACTACTTTACCACCTTCCTCAAGCACCTAAACTTTCAACCGAGCAACCAAGTGACTATGACCTTATTAAGCAACTTCATGTTACTCTTGCTAAGATATTACTTTGGGATTTACTTCAATACGTTGTAGTTTATCAAGGTATGCTTCAAGAAGCTCTTCAAAACATTTTATTACCTTCTTCTTCCAGGCCAACAGGTGTAAATGCGTTGATGGATTGTATTCGTGCAAATTCGTCGAATATTATGTTCTATCCACATAAACTACCACCTCCATAATTATGAAATCAAGCAGATCCGTTGATGATAGGTATTAATGCTAATAACATTGACATAAGGAAAACTCTCATTGATATCAATTCAATACTCAATTCTTGTAGTTTCAATCTATTGCCTCATATCAAAGTTGATTCAAGATCTCTCACTGCATCTTCTTTATTCATTCGTGGTTTTGATAACACTAGTCAACAACCTTTGGACGCTATTATTTTGCCTTTAAAGATATGACTAGTCACCATTCCTACCCCAATGTATGTTATGTCAAGACCTTTACCGTACAATATTCTTTTGGTTAAACCTTGGATTCATGATTTAGTAGTGGTCACTTCTACGCTTCATAGTTTTGCTAAGTTTGTTGCTAATAACTAGGTAGTTACAATCAAGGCCAACCTTGATGTTATGCACTTATGTCAAACGATCGTAGTTAGACATGCTTCAATTACACCTACCTTTCAGAATTACATTCCATCATTATCTTCTATTGTGTTGATGTCTACTCCTGTGGTACCCCTACCAAAAGATACCCTTGAGAAGAATATCTCTAAATAATATTCTCCAAAGGAAGAAAGTCCTAAGTCGACTCTTGCTTCTCCTAAATTGAATGCATGTTTGGGTGTGATTAGGGATCTTTGGACTTCACAAAATCTTACATCAGAGAATACAAAGTGAATCCAATCCACCTAAATATTCCAAAAATATCATTTACATCAACTAATAAGGATGCTTATACCTTCATAAAGCACGATGATACTTTTAATACAAATTATGCCTTTCTACTGATACTCCTACTTCTTAGGAGTTGCAATCACATTATGAGCTATGAATGGATTTATTTATGAATTTGGTTATGGAGATAAAGGTTGTGGACATGATGAACAATGTATTAAAGTCTATTAAGAAGCTGATCCACACGGCTCTAAGACTGGATTTGGATACCGACCCACGACTTCTAAGGCAAAACCATGGTTAAACATCAACACGATTTTATTAACCCCATTCCTCTTAAACTCATTCATCATGAATATATTGAAATCAAAGTAAACTCTAATGAAGTTCCTCTATATCTTTTCTCTTTAGAGGAAGCTCTGGAAGAATTCTTGGGTGTCTATTATGATCTTCCTATTCGTCATCATAAGCATCAATTCTCATATTGCTTGAAGAATCAAGCATACTTTGGAGATTCCATTATGGGTGTTCAAGAGGAGTGTTCTTTATCTCATGATGATGGGAACATGTCTATGCCACATCCCAAAGACCATAGTATCTCCTCAAGGGAGATACTTCTTATATTTTAATGGATCCCGAGTCTTTTGAAAAGGCAATTAAGATTGGAAAAAGCCTTTATTCAAAAGAATCTAAATCACATTTTGATCTCACGCATCATTATTCTGATATATTTTCTTGGTCATATGAGGATATGTTAGGTATTGATGAATCCATTATGGTTAATTATTATTTTCTATGTCTAGATTCTAAACTCGACAAGCAAATGAGTCATAAAATAAATCCCATGGTTGACTTGTTAGTCAAGATCGAGATAGAAAAGCTTATAAAAGTTGGTTTTATTTGTCCAGTTGACTACTCGGCTTGGATCTCGAATATCGTTGTCATCAGTAAACTCAATGGCCATATTCATGTTTGTATTAACTTTCGTGATCTTAATAATGCTTCTCTTAAACATGTTTTTTTGTTACCTGAAATTGATGATTATGGATCTGACTATAAGCCATGCCTTACTCTCCTCTGTAAATGGCTTCTCGGGTTATAATTAAATCTTAATTATTCCTGAATATCAATGTAAGACATCTTTCACAACCCCTCGGGGTACCTTCTATTATGTATTCATGTCGTCTGGTTTGAGGAACACTGTGAAAACCTACCAACATGTGATGACCCTAATCTTTTGTGACTTTATTCATATGATCTTAAAATATTATGTGATGACATCTTGGCTAAGTATGTGACTCGTCAAGATTATGTTAAGAATTTTTTGATTATATTTGAAAGAAATCAACTCTATAAGATGAGACTGGATCATCTTAAGCATGTCTTCGACATGGATGTACAATTTTGGTGGGATGTTGAATGTCAAAAGACTTTTGATTCTATCAAGAGCCATTTGGCTAATCCTCCCATCATAATGTCATTTATGCCAAATAGATCCTTTCTACTTTATATTTAGTTTCACCTCATGCTTTAGCAACTTTATTGGCTCGATTCAAGGTGACGATGGTGAGGAAAGAGTTGTCTATTGCATAAGTTGTATTTTGGTGGCCTGTGAAACTTTTTAATTTGAGATAGAAAAGCAATGTCTCTCTCTTGTATTTGCAACACAAAATCTAACAAATTATCTTCTTCATGTAGAGACTCACATTATCGTTAAAAGTAATATTCTTAAACACACATTTTTTAGAGTTGATCTCTATAGGAGATTGGTGAAATGGGCAATGTTGCTTTCTGAGTTTGACTTTAAGTTCATAATTCAGAAGTCAATCAAAGTTCAAGCTTTCATTGATCAATTAGTGGAAACCCCCTCACCTAAGTCATTTCCTACCTTGGAATTATTCCCATGTGAAAATTTGTTTACTATGGACCATGAGCCTACATGGGAAATGTAATTTAATGAATTGGGATGTCAAATTGGTTCAGGAGTGGGTGTAGTTTTAGTCTCACTCGAGGGAAAGCCAATTCCTATTTAATTTTGATTATAATTTCATTGCACATACAATATCGCTAAGTATGAAGCCCTTATTGTTGGCTTTAATGCCATAATAACATCTGAAAAATAAACATATTTGTATTCATGGTGACTCTAAGTTAATCATAAATCAAATCACAGGAATTTATTGAGCTAAGAAATGTAAGTTCTCTTAGTATCAAGATTTAGATTTGATTTTGCTTAGTCACTTCACTTTCTATACCATTGATGGCGTTTCTAGTACAAAAAATTGTCATGCAAATGCAATGGAAAGTGCAACTTCCCTTGTACGTGTTGACTATAGTGCAAAGTGAAGATGGAGGAAATGTGCTATCATAATCTCAGATTATGGAGCCTTCCAACATCCAACAATGAAGATCCGGTTCTCACACATTCAAACAACTAATCTAAATGAAACTCATACACATGCATGCAAACCAAGCTAACTCCATTGCCCTTCCTATTTCTCAAGATTTCATGTTCAAAAATTGTTGCTCTCAGATGCACTTCTATGAAAGCTATGAGAAAATGGAGATTAAAGATGATTGCAAAGAAATGTGAAAGTGAGAATGTGCAAGAAAGCAAGATCAAACTAAACAAATGCAAGAGCTTAAATGCAAAAGTCGTGGATCCCAAAATGGGAGAAGGGGCTCTGCTTAAATAAGCATTCTGGGGTGAACTCATGTTGTGGGATGAATATAGGATAAAAAAATAGGCCTTGAGAGTTTAATCCCACATGCATGAGGTGGGTGCAAATAGATAAATGGAAAGGCACAAATAAGTGGTGTTTGCATAGTGTAATATGTTTGTGATAATAGTGTGTAATATTAATATAAATGGGTAAATAATATTATGGATGATAATAATAATAATATTAATGATGGAGAAAAATAATGATTTATAATAACGATATTAATGGATAAATAATATAATAAATGGTAATTATAATAATAATATTAATGAAATATATGATAATATTAATGGATACAAATATAATAGATGAAATAATGATAGATTATGAAATGAATTCACCTGAGAATAAAATGTTAAATTTTATGTATGTACATTTTGCCCCTCTTTAAGAGAATGCAACCTGTCGTGTTGTTTCAAAGCAAATGATCAACTAATACGTGCTTCAAAGATATCCTAGTAAGGGTGATGATTGATTGGTTATGCCCCCTCAAGAGATTGATTGAACATATCGATGGAGATTGATCTCTCGATAGATTGTGAAAAGTAGATTGGATAATTGACATTGTGCAAGTGATTAAGTTGAGATGTACTTTTGATGAGGCGTAATTGAACAATTGATGGAAATGAATAGTATAGCCAGGTTGATAAACTGATTAAGCTGATTGAGCTGATTAAGTTGATTGAGCTGATTAAGCTGCTTGGGATTGATGATAGCGCAAGATAAGGTGATCCAATGATTGACTTGAGTGATTGATCCAAGGGCGTTGAGATTGCAAGAAGCAAGTTGGTTGATTGATAGAGCGATAGAAGATTTAGAGATATGCATCAATTGGACAAAGCATTGTATTGATCTCACTGCAATGAAAAGAATAAAGAAGATGGTGAAAAATAAATATGGAAGAGGGCAAAGAAAGGAGAAAAGTGAGGAGAAAGAGGATATGAAAGTGATGAGAATTCTTGTGCTTTTTAAGTGGTTGTACCATCATCAAGCTTATTGGAGCAAAAGGATAAAACTCATCTAGATATGAATAAGACCCAAATAAATCATCATACCAATTGTGTGAAATAAAACACAATAGACAAAAAAGGATTGCCTTAGTTTGCATCTGACTATTATGTCCTCAATGATCTTAGATGATCATGTCCTTAGGAGTCATCATATTACTAAGGAAAAATTCACAAGCAACAAACAAGTGAAGATGCCCCATCCTCGCCTTTCTAGTCAAAGACATCTTGGAGATAAAATCTCTAGTCAGAGACATCCCGAAAAAGCTAAAAGACATGTCACCGAAAAGAAAATCAGAAACAATCAAAAGACAAAAGCAAACAAACAGACAATATGTGTTATGCCACAATGATTGTTGTTCTTAGGTAATGTGTTTAGTCTGATAAGTTGATCAAATGTTGTTATGTCTGCTCAATTGTAATCTCCTCATGTCATGATTTTGCTAAAGTCCAAAGTTGCATGCTCATCCAAAGTGTTTGTGTTTTCACAATGTTTATTAAATGTTTTTGGATTTTGAAATTTTATAGGATTTTTAGGATTTTTTAAGGTTTCTTAAGGACTTTTTTAGGATTTTTAGGATTTTTTCAAGATATTTTAGGATTTTTAGGATTTTTCAAGACATTTTATGATTTTTAAGAATTTTTCAGGACATTTTATGATTTTTATGATTTTTTCAGAACATTTTATGATTTTTAAGATTTTTTTCAACATTTTATGATTTTTATGAATTTTTTAATGTTTGCCCCTAGTTTCTAGCAAGGTAAAAGGGATTTTGAGTGAGTGAATGAACGAACGAGACAAGAATGGATAAGTGAATGATGGAGGCTTATGTGATTTTCAAGGACCATCTCATAATAGGATAACATGTTAATCCAAGCACATGAAGTGAATATAGCAATATAAAGCAAGGGTATGGTGCAACGAATGTCATATCGTCCAAAGAAATGACCATGTCAAGAGGTTTGTTACATTTTAGGTCGTTGGTTTTGATCAAGATCAAGGGATAGATGTGGATAGGAGACAAATTGGATAAGCAAGATCAAAGGTGGTAATGAAGGATGGAAGCAAGAAATGGACAAAATAATGGATAGAAGCTCAAGGGTGTGGATCAAGTGCAATAGATAGGACACACAAAGCCTGTAAAGTTCCTTAATCTTGTCAAGATCAAAGGTGGAAAAGAGATATGTATGGATATAGAGTAAATGAGGGATAATGGAGGATGAATGACGATGGAGGATGAGGGGTAGTGGATGGATGTGGTGGATATGATGGCATGGATGGAACTTGCCCATAGTGAATAGTGCAAGAAATAATGGATTACGCATGATGCTTGTTTTCCAGGTTTTCATCATGGTACTTGCCCAAGGCGCCACAAGAAGTGGTTTTCACATATGGATAAAATTATTTTTCTTTACTTTTTCACGTTTTTTTTTTTTTTTTTTCATTTTTGACATTTTTGAACTTTTGGAAGAAAATGGATACATGATAGGAGATATGACTCTAGAATCAAGTTGTTCTCTGGATAGTACCCCTGAAAAATGTTTTATAATGATGCATGGCTATTGAAGGTATGCTCAAAGATGTCGATATGGTTATGGTAAAGGGAGATGGAAGGGATGATAAGATGGAAAGGTTATAAGGATTTATGCAAAGATTGGATAAGAGGAATGGAAAGATAGAACATAGGTGTTGGATAATGAATGGAATGTTGGAAGATTTGTATAGGAGTGGATAAAAATATCGGCAAGGTCAATATTGGCACACACCTTGAAGGGTGATGGGATGAGGGAGGAATAGTGGATTTTGGAGTTTGTGATTTTGATGGAAAGGTTGATGTGGATTTTAGAACACAAGGAGCCAAAATGGATAAAGGGGGTGACAAAGGTTTTAGGATAGTGGATGTGGGAGAAGTTGGGGTAGCAAGCTTGAATGCCAATTTTGATTTTTCTTTAGTGTGCAAGTCTTGTATGAGTGACTTGGGAATCCACATGGTTCTTGATTTTTAATTTTTTTGTGATACTTTAGAATGCATTGCCTCGATGTAAGACTTAGGAATCCATACAAATTTCGACTTTTATTATTTCTTTGTGGGGCTTTGTGGCCTTTTGGACATTTCTTTTTCCTTTTTGGATCAAATTTTTCTTTGTTTTTGCATGTCAATTAGATGGGACATGTCGATCCTTTGATTCATGTGGATTTTTGAACATTGGAATTTTATGCTTGGCACCCAAGTTGCTTCCAATGGCATTAGGATTTATGGATGGATATGAATGATATGGAGAGTTCATATGGGTAGGTTGTTGGAAGGTTCTCAAGGATGCGTGCCTTTGTTGATCTTGACTTATGGTAAGGTTAGTGGATTGAAAGCTAGGGGTAACATGGATAGGAGATGGAGGGATATAGGGACTCAAGATAGATGAAATGTTTGAAGGTTTTGATTTTGATATATAAGGACCCAAAATTATAGATTTGGAGGAGCTAGAAGGTGTGTGTTTAGATTTAACTAGAAAAATATAGGATTTGTGAGGGATACCAACATCTTGATAGAGAGAGAGATATGTAGCCATTATAATCAATATTTTATTTTATATTAGGGGGTTCTAATATACCTTGTTCATGGATGTCTAACCTTTTTCTTTTATAACACATGCTTTGGAAGATCTTTATAACAAAGGGTTTCTTCTCGCTTTTGATGCTAGAGGCAAGTCCATTATGAGGTGGAGGTGGCTTGCAAGGAATGATACGATCATGAGAGGACTTTATAGGCATGATGGACTCTTGAGGTAAACATGGATAATTATGACAAGGGAATGAAGGGATACTTTGATCTTGACATGGAAGAAGACCATTGGATAGAGTAGGGAGGGTGCTTGACTCTTCACTTTGAATATGATCATTTGAAAAGGTGGAAGAGGCATCGCGATCTTGCTTAGGAAGTGGATTAGGAATGGGATTTGAAAGGATTCTTTTCCCTTGAGATGGAATGGGATCATCTTGGAATAAATGGGAAGGTATAAGGGGATAATCATGGGATTATAGGGAGCTAGGATCTTTTTCAATCATTGGATGGGATTGGGGAGTTTTGGTGCCTTGATCTTGATTTATGATAGGACTTGTTTCTTCATTTTTCAGATTATCCTCTTGACATGGAGCCACTTCTAAGTAAGGGGTAGTATTTTCGATATGCATGGGGGATTCTTGGGAGGTGTTCATGTTTTTGCATGACGGGGAAGCATTTTAGACGGGGCCTTGTAGAGTGGGTATGATTGGAATTGGAGTGCATGATGCCATAAGATCTAAGATATCTGAATTGTATAAAATATCTGTATGAAAAAATGGATTAGCTTGGATTTGTACTATTGATAGCCCTTGAGGGTCAACGTGAGAACTTTCATCATTAGGTTCATTGTTTGAGGAACATGTTTATGGATTGTTGTTGAGAAGCCTTAGGATATGGAGGCATCATGGAAGAGATGGAGGCTATATGTGGGCCATTTCTAGACACAGGTTCACAATTTTGATCATGCTTGGTAATGACATCTAGTTTCTTCTTAGGTGAATCATTAGGATTTTCAATGTCAGTAACACCACTGTCAAGGAGGTCTTGAATTTTATGTTTTAGTTCCATGCACTTTGAAGTCTTATTTTTATTATGTCTATGACATGCACAATAATTACTGGAAATTTTACATCCCCATGTGCTCTTGTTAGGCAATATGATAAGATTGTGCTCAAGAATCTCTTTCAAAGCTGACTCAATAGATTGCCCCAAAGGTGTAATTTGTCTATGTAGGGGAGACTTGGAGGAAATGTCTTTTTGTCTTGGTGAAGAAGTCATGGGATCTTGTTCAAGATTTGGCTTTTGATTTTCAATCACTTGTTGTTCCAATTTATATAGTTGTTTTAGCATTCCTTTCAATTTTTCATTCTTGATATCTTGAATTTGTCTCTGAAGAGGTGTCATTGATTCCTTTTGTTGGACTTGAATGTCACATATTGTTCTCTCGATATCTTTAATTTGAGCCAAGGTAGCAATGGACATATATGATAGTTATGATCTTTGACCTAAGATGAGCGGTATGAAATCTATAAGACTCTAAATGAGGTATTGCTGACCAGTGATAAACTTGGTATGATGAATGCAAGGTTTCAAGATAACTCTAGGTTTGAAGAGGATTATGATGCAAGATGTTACTTGTGCTATGATGGATAGACATAGGGATTAAGGATCAAGAGAGGGTGTGCTAAGGTAGGAGATGATGAAGTCAAAGAGAACTACCCTACTCAAAGACATTGATAGGTTCCCTAACTCAAGGAAGATGCACCTCAAGTGATAAGGGTGATTGATGATCAAAAGTTAATGTCAGACCTAAGACGAGAAATCCTAAGTTCAAGCAATGTTTTTGGTTTTTTTGGAACTTTGATTGAAGTATGCAAGAGGTGGGATTATGTCCTAAAGGGATATGGGGATGTGCAAGAAATTATGTACGACCTAATGAAGGTGATGCAAGGATAAACCCTAAAGAAAGTATGCGAGGCTGTGATATAAGGGTGGTATGCAAGGTCCTAAAGGTGCGACTAGGTGAAGAATATGAAAGGACCTAAAAAGATTAGAAATATAAAATGATGTCTCAAGAGATCTGAAATGCTTGTTTTGAGGACAGGAGTTCAATGTTTCAATGACAATGTTATTTTCCAAAGTTTTCATTTTACAATGTGGATGGATACTTGAAAGTTTAGACCAAGGTTTTTTTAAAGTGTTTCAATTTCAAGTGTGGTGTTGATTGTGAAATGTTTTTGTTTGTTTTTGCACACACTCAGAAAACACAGCAGACAAAATGTTTGTTTGATTTTGAAATAAAAACACATTCAAGCACAATCCTAAGGCTAGTCAAGACAATAGTTTTTGAATCCCCTTGCAATAAAATACCACATTAAACTAGATAGTTAGAAGCTTGATAGCACTAGCTCCCCCTTACATGACACTCACTTCTTAGGCATACCAAGATTCGAATTTCTGGGTCATCACTTCCCAAGAAATTTACTATCTCGAATTGAGAGGCACATGAGGGGTATCTTTGGCATGCGTGTATCACAACGCCTGAGTCAACAAGTAGAAGGTTTTTGGTTGCTAAAATAATGAGTTTCTAGTAAGGGCATCCATTCAGGTGGCCATACATGCGACGTTTCACTCAAATTAATGAGGCCTCCCAACCCTTGCAGGTTTTTACGCATCACATAAATGCCAAGGGAGACATACATCGGTATGACACATCGACACCTGTTGCCTGCAAGGTTCCTCACAAACTCATTTATTTATAGTGGCTTGGATGGGCTTGGCCTTAGCCTTGTTACCACTTGGGTCGTTCCCTCTCACCGAGCCTTAAGGGCTTTTTGGGAGGCAGACCCTCTAAAAGGTAAAACAAAAAAAGCCTATTGCTCAAAACACAAAAGACACTAGTTAATTTTAAAGCACCAAGTGAAGTGTTCGCTAATAGACAATCAGTTTCAAAATCAAGTCTTCTTCAAGCATCCTGCACCAAATGTCATTAGTAGTTTCAAAATTATTGTCTTCAACATACGAGCGAGAAACAATGTTCATAGACGTTTAAAAATGTAACAATTGAAATGTAGCGGGTGCATAAAATGTAACAGATATTAACAAATATTAACTCTCAAACAACTTGCAGACAAAGTTAAAAACCTTCAAGTAAACCTGCAAACAAGACATATCAGAATGCCAAAACTTCAATCAAATGAAAACCATAGAAATGAAAGGACGAGTGCATGTTCGTCCCATCAGGTGTGCCAAATGAAGATGGAGGAAATGTGCTATCAGAATCTCAAATTCTAGAACCTTCCAACATCCAACAATGAAGACTTGGTTCTTACACAAAACATTCAAACAACTAATCTAAATGAAACTCATACACATGCATGCAAACCAAGCTAACTCCATTGCCTTCCTATTTCTCAAGATTTCATGTTAAAAAAATATTGCTCTCAGATGCACTTCTATGAAAGCTATAAGAAAATGGAGATTAAAGATGATCGAAAAGAAATGGGAAAGTGAGAATATGTAAGAAAGCAAGATCAAACTAAAAAAATGCAAGAGCTTAAATGCAAAAGTCATGGATCCCAAAATGGGAGAGGGGCTCTACTTAAATAAGCGTTATTGGGTGAGCTCATGTTGTGGGATGAATATGGGATAAAAAAATAGGGCTTGAGAGTTTAATCCCACATGCATGAGGTAGGTGCAAATAGATAAATGGAAAGACACAAATAAGTGGTGTTTGCATAGTGTAATATGATTATGATAATAGCGTGTAATATTAATATAAATGGGGACCCCTTTCCCATTGAATGACGACGTTTGAAGGAAGCAGGAGTGATAACGATAGCAAGAGCAGGGATGCCGATATGCGAGGTTTGGGCATTCAGGGTGCGAAGATTCCAAATCAAAACAAAGTCACCCCAAATATCGGTTCATGGAGCGATGAAGCAGATATTGACTTTCCCATTGAAGCAGGGAGGTTTCAACCCTCTCGGAAACCGACTAATTCTGGAAGAAAAGACATTTTCCATGGAGACAGATATTCCAAACCGCGGATGAATTATGGAAATCTGTATTCGAGTGGCAACTAGTGCCCTATTGACCCGCTAAAATGGAAGGAAAATGGTTTCATCTTGAATAACAAAGGTTGGTTTCACAAGGCCAAGTATCCTACTTCCAAGTTTCCCCGAAACTGGCAACCATTGTCTGAATCTATAATCCCTGGAGCGGCAATCGAGTGAGGCAATCCACATTCTGAACCCAATCTAGTCCCTCTGAAATCTCATGGTAATTTCCAAATGCGGAATGGGCATTTCGGGCAAGACAACTTTAGGGCGGACCATGCCAAGTTTTGGAGATCCAATTTTCATCCTAAAAATCAGAATCCTTGTTCGGATCGAGTG
Organism: Cryptomeria japonica; assembly: GCF_030272615.1. Lineage (NCBI taxonomy): Eukaryota > Viridiplantae > Streptophyta > Pinopsida > Cupressales > Cupressaceae > Cryptomeria > Cryptomeria japonica. The sequence goes on along the minus strand of NC_081414.1, from coordinate 187,109,807 downwards.
GGAAATACTGATTTTCGAGGACGAACCTTTCCCCCTCATCCTAAACTGGTAAGAAAAACTTCAAGACCTACTATCCTTTTGGATGAAAGTAAAATTAATTCTGCTAGGTCGAATTTGCTTGAGTTTTGCTTTTTTATCAAGTGGGGAGGTGGAAAATGGGTTAAGGGTAACTTTGAATCCTGGTGTAGAGCACAATGGGGTAAGGATATTAACATCAATATTCTCCCAAATGACTTCTATATGATCGAATTTATGAGTAATAAGGAGAAATGGAAAGCTAAAAACAAAGGTCCATATATCTTGGATGGTATTGAAGTTCACATCATTGAATGGCAACCCAATTTCAATCCCCGAACTCATGTATTACCAGACAGTAAGGTATGGATAAGACTCTATAACTGTCCCTCAGATTACTGGCATATTGATGTTATTAAGGATATATGCAAAGATCTTGGCACATTTTTATCGATTGATGACATTTTGGAGGACAAAATATGGGGAAGCTTCCTCAGAATATGTATTTGTACAGATCAAATCACCAAGATCCCTGAAGAAGTTAAAATTATTGGTGCAGGGAAGTTTTGGATCCAAAAGATTGATAGAGAAGATCAGTTGCATATTTGCCCTAAATGCTTCTCCTTGGATCACACCGGCTTAGGTTGTGATGTTTCAACTATGATATAGAAAAGTTATTCCTGTATGCAATTTCCTATTGAAGAAAATTTGCAACCGGAACCTCCTATCTCCACTGATACTGGGGAGGATTTTAGAAATGAAATTCATGAAAATGAGAATATTCCCTTGACTGAGGCAACTCCTTTGAACATAGCTCCTCCCTCCTCTGATCAAAGTGAGAGCCAACAAGATCTACTTGTGCTTTTGGAAAAGACTAAAACCTTACAGGTGGATATTGAAACTAAACTAGCGGATTTGCTACCATCCTCTCCTCTTGAGATTGGGAGTCAACTAGTAATTGAAGATTGCAAAATTCACACTCAGGTAAAGGACGCTACTAGAAATCAGGGGGAGATGGGAGATAAGATTTGCTCTTCGCTGGGTATTGAATTGGAAGATGGAGAAATTGAGTATTCCTCTTCGGAGTGGGAAGAAGACTTTGAGCCCGACTCTGACCTTATATTGGAGGATTCCACAAAAGGTTTTGGGAAGTCGGATTCAACCATTGACAAACCAAACTTCAAGTCAAAAGGAATGCGGGGGCGCAAGTCAAAAAAAATAATGCTAGCAATTGCTGGTGCAGCTAGTGGTCAAACCAAACTTAATTTAGGGAAGGGAAACGCCCTTCCTCGAGAGAAATGAAACTCTTATCTTGGAATGTCAGGGGCATCAATGCCCCTGACAAATGGTGCATGATTAAGCACCAGATTGATGACACCAAAGGAGATATTTGGCTACTACAAGAGACTAAATGGAGTAAGTCTGAGATTGATGCAAAAATGAGAGTTTGGAAACAATGGAATGGTCTTTTTAGGCAATCGGATGGAGCCTTTGGTGGCTTGGGAATCATCTGGAATCTCATGAATTTAGGATCTCTCTTGTTGGGGAAGACAAGTATTGGCAACATTGTTTGGTAACTATCCTAGGACGGAATGAGAATTTCAATCTTCTTAATGTCTATGGACCATCTTCTGTTGGTGATAAACGTGCTCTCTGGGATATTTTAGCTATCAGACTTTGCAGTATTACCGAAGGCAGTTGTGTGGTTGTTGGGGACTTCAATGCAATCCTTTCTGGCAATGAAAAAAGTGGGTGCATTTAGAGGACTAGTATGTCCCAGAAGGATTTTTTGGAATTTGTTGAGAAGAATCACCTAATAGACATTGTTCCTAAAAATGGAATTTTCACATGGATGAACAGGAGATCGGGTTTTACTAATATTGTTGAACGGCTAGACCGGTTTCTTGTTACTGGTGATTGGCTAGGACAAAATCTTGTATTGGAGTCATCGATTCTCCCACTTATTGGATCAGATCACTACCCGATCTGTCTGGAGGTCGCCAAGGGATAATCAGAGGGAGGTACCCCTTTCCGGTTTGAGAAAATGTGGCTCAGAGTGCCTGAGCTATATGATCTTATATCTGTTTGGTGGAATGAACTGGTTCTAGGGAATAATTCGAGATTATTCATACTCAATAAGAAACTCAAGTATATCAAGGTTAAGATCAACGAATGGAATATGAGCCATTTCAAGAATATTCATAGGGAGAAATTATGAATTAAGGTGGAGTTGGAAGAAATAACCAATTCTGTTATCACTTCAGGAATTAATGAGGATTTGTTTAACAAAGAAAAATCCCTCAAATCTGATCTAAATGAAATCCTTCGGTGTGAGGAAATCCATTGGCGACAAAAATCAAGGGAGTTATGGCTTAAGGAAGGTGACAAAAACACCAAATTATTCCATAGATCGGCCATTGCCATTCACAATAGGAACATAATATCAGAGATTAAGAGACCGGATGGAAACATTGTCAGAAACTATGAGGACATTACGCTGGAAGCTGTAAGATTCTTTGAATCTTTAACGAATGGTGGTTGCCAAAATGATCATGAAGCAAGAGTCAGACTTCTTAACTCAATCCCATCCATAATATCTGATAGTCAAAATGCAGCTCTCTTTAATCCTATTACAATTGATGAAGTAAGGAAAATTACCTTCCAGCTGAATCTTGATAAGACTCCTCGCCCCGATGGCTTCCCTGTGGCTTTCTTCCAACAATTCTGGGATATCATTGCTCGAGATCTACACCTAGCAGTAGAAGAATCAAGAAAGAAAATGACTATGTTACGTGCTATTAATCATACCTTTTTGGCTTTAATCCCGAAAAAGCAAAACCCTCGATAGATGAGTGATTTTAGGCCCATTGCTTTATGCAACACGGTCTATAAGATTGTAACAAAGACCATTACCAACAGATTGAAGATCCATTATGGAAGGTATTATCATTGCCCATGAAACGCTTCACACGGCTAGGAAAACCAAGGATTCCTGCATGATTTTAAAACTGGATATTTTGAAAGCTTATGATATGGTGGACAGGGGTTTCTTAACTGAAGTATTAAATAAATTTGGTTTTTGCAAGGAATGGATCACATGGTTCACGAGTTGTTTATCATCCCCCAAATTCTTCGTTTTGGTTAATGGCTCATCTCATGGATTATTTTCCACGTCAAGAGGAATACGACAAGGTGATCCAATGTCACCGTTTTTGTTTATCATAATGGCTAAAGCCTTGGGTCGATCAGTAAGAGCTCTTCATCAAGATGATAGATGGCTTGGAGTCAATGTGGCAATAGGGGTTGAAAAAATGACTCACTTGCAGTTTGTTGATGATACCATTCTGTTTGGCTCGGCTTGTAGGAGAGAGGCAAGGATAATAAAATCACGCCTCAATGATTACTGTATGGCTTCTGGGTAGAAAATAAATTGGAACAAATCTGAAGAGTTTTTTGTCAACACTCTGATTAACTTGCAAGGTGTCTTATCAAGGATTCTTAATCTCAGAGTTGCCAACTTCCCAGGGAAAATTCTTGGAACCCCTCTCTTCATTGGCAGTAACAAAACTTTCTATTGGAAGCATCTTATTGATAAGTGCAAATCCAAGCTTGCAAATTGGAAAGGCAAGTGGTTATCCTTTGTTGGGAAACTCACTATGATAAAATCGGTCCTCTCTGCACTACCGGTTTTTTTCATGGCGTGTCTGAGATTACCGGTGGTAATTGAAGATGAATTGATCTCTATAATGAGAAATTTCCTATGGAATGGCTCGGATGACAAAGGGAAATTTCCTCTAATAGCTTGGAAAAATATCTGCCAACCAAAAAAGGTAGGGGGTGCTGGCATTCAACAAATTTTGATTATGAATTTAGCTATGGGTGCTAAATTGGTTTGGGAAATTTGCAGTGGTGGTAAACAAAAATGGGCAAGGATTCTAAAACATAAATATTTGGACTCCCTGGAGCCAAAAAGGATTCTCACTATAAACAACCCCCCAGAGGTTCAACCATCTGAAATTTTATTGTGGAGAGCAGGGAAATCATAAGTGATCAGGTTACCTGGGATGTTAGGAATGGAAGGGATGCCTCCTTTTATATTGATTCTTGGGCTAGTGAAGTTGCCTTATGTCTCAACCCTTCTCTGCAACCTATGGTTGAAACTTGTCACCTCTGGGGTCACAATATATGTGATTATGGTTACCCTATCCAAGAAAATGACATTACTAAGTGGAAATGGAACTCCTTGGATCCCTTGGACTTGGACCAGCACCAGAAAGACTTGTTTGCCAACATTCTCAGCAAAAGGGTTATTTTCCCTTCGCCTGATAAGGACATTATCAGGTGGTATGGTTCCTCTGACGGTAAATACAAGGTATGTTTTGGTTACAAATTGAAAGAAGCGGCTATAGACAAAAAAATATTGGCCTGTTAATCTTTTTTGGCATCGACATATCCTACCCAAAGCAGGTTCATTTGTCTAGCTAGCTTGTCAAAGAAAGATTCTAACTAAAGAAAGACTCCATTCAATGGGCATCAATGGACCCAACAGATGTATTTTATGTCAGCAACAAGAAGAGACTGCGGATCATCTACTTCTCCACTGCAAGTTCTCCAGTCACTGTTGGTGGCATTTCATGGGAAAATTGAGAATCTTTGGCCCCTTTCCATCAGGGCTGGATGAGTGGTTTCTGCAATGGCCTAAACCAGAAGGAAAGGCTATATTTGCTGATTTACTTTATATTTTACCATCTCTTCTGATTTGGGAAATTTGGAAAGAAAGGAATCACATAATTTTCCAGGGTAAAGAGATGAGCTCAATGACGCTATGTGGGAAAATTGAGAACTTTCTGTCTGAGCTCCCGAATGAGGTTGCTAAATCCAAATCATTAAAGAAAAAAAATAAAATAAAAAAATAAAAAAAATAAAAAAATAAAAAAATAAAAAAAATATATATATATATATGAATTGGGATTGGAAGATTAAGCTGGCACTTCCAAATTTGCTCATTCCACCGCTTTTTGGCAATGGATCCCTAGTGGATCAGGTCAATCCAAGATTAGGTGTTAAATGGGAAGCACCAGAGCCTGGGTGGTTTAAGGTAAACTTCGATGGTGCTTCTGTTGGTAACCCAGATCAAAGTGGTATTGGGTGTATATTGAGGAATTCTGATGGTATTTGTATAAAAGAAATCTCTCAAAAGATTGGAGTTGCTACTAACAACGAAGTTGAATTCAGAGCGACTTTAAGAGGATTGTAGCTAGGGATGGAACTTGGGGTGCAGAGAATTTATCTAGAGGGAGACTCACTAAATGTGGTTAATGTTGTCCGCTGTAACAACACCCCTAGTTGGCGCCTTAACCAGTGGCTTCAACCGGTTCTGGTGCTGCTAGCCACCTTTGATGAATTTCAGATTAGCCATATCTGTAGGGAAGGCAATGGAGAGGTTGACAAACTCTCTAAAATGGCGATTGTCAATGGTGACCCCCCTAGGCACTCTGATTGGGTTTTTTTAATTGGTTTGTTATCCCATATGAGCTTCCACCAGTTGATATGGTCTGATTATCTTGCCAGTAATGGTGCTTTCCAATTGAGTTTGTCGGTTGTGGTCTCAACTAACTGTCTTCTCCTTCCGGCTGATATGTTTCTCTGATTGACCTATCGGTGATGGTGCTAACTGGTTGTATTTCCTCCACCGGTCGATATGGATTCCCGACTATCTTACCGGTGGTGGTGCTCACTGGTTGAGTTACTTATCAGTTGCGTTCTCCATTTCTCCTTCCGGTTGAGATGTTTCTCCGATTGACCTACCGATTGTGGCACAAACCGGTTGTATTGCCTCCCCGGTTGGGCCTCTATATTTTTTACTTAACCTAATGGCCGTGGTTCCCGATGGATTGATCAACCGATTGATTTGGTTCACCAGTCAAGGTTTCTTCTTGCCATCGAGATGTGGCTCTCTGCCGTCAATATTGGTATGTGCCAATATGCACCCCGTGGCAATTGGACATGTGTGAACTTTTAATTGATATCTAGTTACGACTAGATCCTGTCAGGATATGCAGATAATTACTTGATGGATAAAGACGGTCGACATTAAGTTGACAAACTTTGTCTCAGAAGTTGATTGGACACTATCACTTCATGCATGTGTGTATTCAATAGGCACAAACTACTTGTCAGGCGCTCGTATCCCCTGGTTTGATGTCTTGCTGCTTAACAAAGGAATGCCCTCATTTCCCCATCAAACATTTGCATTCTTCACTTGGTGAAATGGAATCCCCAATTCTCCTTGAAGCTACTTGTCGACAAATGGCCTTCCTGGGAGAAATCACTGACAAACGTGTGCAAGAGGTCCTCTACTCTTGACACCCTCTTATTCTTCACAGCCTTAAAATGATACTGGGGAAGGAATTCCTTATGGCTTATCACAGGTACAGAGCCAATGTTGATATCTCGACCTTTTTCCTTGCAATGGTGATATAAATGGGGACTAGCAAGCAGAGAGTGAAGCTTTTAACTCAAATGGTGTTTAAACACCGTCTGCTGGGGGAAATTGATGCCGCGTTGGACAATATTGATGGCAACCTAAGAATACTGTTTCCCCAAAATTACTATATGTCCTTGGGCAATGGGACGAAGGTGAGAAAGTTTGTGATTGTGAACTCTCCAGACTATGATGCTCTTCAAGAAACCTGGTCTGCCATTACTAGGAATATTGAATTTTTGTTTAAGGCGGCAGGCATTCAAAATGGCTTCATGTTGGAATGGAAGGAAAAATATCTTCGAGATGAAGGGTTAGTGGGTGCAGAAGGATTTGGGATTTTGGAGAATGGAGATTTGGTTGATGGCAATGTCTGGGGGTTTGGGCTTGGCGAGGAGTGGTTCCCAAATGACTACCGACTCCCTAGGGAGAAGGCTGAATCGACGACTCACTTGACCTGTGGCACTGAATGCCCAATAATCCTGGATGCGGCTCGTGCTCCTATGGACGATGACTCTGAAGACTCCTAATGATTCCGGTTGTGTCACCTTTCTCATGTTTCTTTGTTTTTTGGTTATTGTTTTTTGTTTGAGGGCCTCTGGCCGATTCTGTTATCTACTTCCAACGATTGTCGACTGGTGTTTTGTACTTGTCCAGCCTCCATTGCTGGTTTCTTCTTGTATGAGGAATAGAGCTAGGGTAAGGGGTTTTCTTCCTGGTTCTTTCCCCCTACCGCTCTCACTGAACCAAGCCTTGTATTCCCCTATTTTGATTAATACAAGGGTGCTGCCCCTCTGCAGCTATATATTATGGATAATAATAATATTAATGATGGAAAATAAATAATAAATTATAATAACGATATTAATGGATAAATAATATTATAAATGATAATGATAATATTAATATTAATGAAATATATGATAATATTAATGGATAAAAATATAATAGATGAAATAATGATAGATTATGAAATGAATTCACCCAAGAATAAAATGTTAAATTTTATGTGTCTACACAAAGGAGTATCATTAGTGGTCTAAATTCTTTACTCTTTTGTTGTATCAAATAAAACTAAACTTGATAGTCTCATGTGTACACATATAGACTCGAGGGAATGCTATTACCATATCTACAACTATCTAAAGACTCCAGAAACTTTCTTGATGATGCTAGTAAGAACACTGGTGTCCATATCCAAAAGCTTTCAACTCATTATATTATTCTATCTTGTATTTTTTATTGCAAATCTTATAATGGTCTTCTTTTTCATTGTCTCATTAAGGCTAAGATACCCCTTACCCTTTAAGAAGCTCATTCGGGCTTCAAGGATGGACACTTTGTTGGCAAATCCTTAGTTCATGTTGGTGCAAGCTGATACACATGGGATACTATTGGAAAATAATGGAGCAAGACTCATTTTCCTTTGTCAAGAAGTATCCTCAATGTCAACAACATAAAAATCTCATTCAAGCTCTTACATAGGAACTCCATGCTCAAGCTTCTCCTTCATTTTTTCAAACTTGGGGTCTTGATATCATTAGAAAGATATCTTCCTCTTCTTCTAAGGGACGTGCCTTTATTATCGTAGAATACTTTATGAAATGGGTAGATGCTATTAATGGTAAAAAATATGTGAATAATTCTTTCAATGGTTATTTAAAATCTCTTAGTATTAAACATGAGATTACTATTCCCTATACACCACAACAAAATGGTGTAGCGGAACGGAAGCACAAAAACATTGTTGAAATGGCTAGATGTTTGTTGCATGCTAAAAATATGCATTATAAATTTGGGTTGAAGCTATGGCTTGTGCTACTTATATCATTAATAAGACTCTACCAAATCTTTAAAGGATATAACTCCTGAAGATGCTTGGTCTGGTAGGAAGCCCAGTCTAAAGCATTTAAGGATTTTTGGTTCAATTGCTTATGTTCATAAACTTAAACAAAAAAAGAAATTGATTCTAAATCTTCTTCTCATATATTTGTTGGGCATGATTAACATTCTAAAGCATATAGAGTTTATAATCCTATTACTAACAAAGTTAAAGCTGTTAGAGATGTATGCATTGCTAAAAATGGTATTCATGATTATTTTAAAGTTAATGATATTGCATTTGCTCAAAGTAAAGTTCTGGTTATGGAGGAAAATTCTCCTTATCTAGAACATCCTCATGCATCTCTTTCTCATATTGATAGTTATGATGATCATGATAATTCTATTCCTAATTCTTCTTCTTCTAGTGATGAGTCTATTACGTCTAAAATGAAGCCTAAATGGTTTAAAACTTTGCTTCAAGAAAGTGAGAGAGAGGGTATGGGAGAGGAACAAAGATAGAAAGAGGGAGAGAGAAAGAGAAAGGGAGAGATGGTGAGATAGAAAGTTATATGTAAAGAGGCCTTAAGGTGAATTAGTAGATATTTAAATATATATTTATTTTGTATAATTATTTTTATAACAATTTTCCTTATTATTATAAAATATAAACTATTAAAAATAAACATGTATTATATAATTAATTAGTGGTGCACACAATCTCCTGTACAAGTGTTGTGGTAGATATATCTAAAATTTTGTAATTTGATAGAAAAAATTCTTAAATATGACTATCAAAGTTGTGCCCATCTAAAATGATATTTGGAAATGTGAGATATTATTAATTTCTCAATTTCTTATTATTTTTTGAAATTGACATATAGCATCTTATATTTGATGAGGCACAAGGCAATAGAAGCTTCGTTGAACACTTTGCTCTTATATGTTACTTGACCAGTTGATATATTAAAATCAATTATTTATATACTATAATAATTTTTAAAATATTAAAAGTAAAAATAGTATTAAAAAAGTTATAAATATATAATTATTTAATTATATATTATATTTATTATTTATTACGTCATATTCTCTATCCATCAAGTCACTTGTATTTGTCCATTTAATGTGATTATGAACAATATAAGCAACATCCACTCCTTTAATTTTAGAGATTTATTTTAATTAGATAGCTACATATAGTTTGAACAAAACATACGTAACACATTTAAAGAAACAATATCTTATTATTAACCAAAATAAAAAATATAAATAATTAGACTAAATTTCAAAACTAAATCTAAATTAAAATTTAAAATAGAATATAATAAATACAAAGTCAAGTCCAAGGGGTTGAGCTTAACTGGTTAAAACACCGGGTTCTCACTGTGGAGACCCACGTTCAATTCCCCATAGGGACATCTGAAAATTAAATTTTGATTTATTAAAATTAAAATATTAATTAATATATGAAAAATATATATTTAATACAATACAAACAATATTGACATTAATTAAAACATTAAAAAAAATGATAAATTTTGAGCATGAATATAATTACATTCTTAAAGAAAATAAATGTAAATAATTAAAATAAATTATTAAAATTGTTAAAATTTAAAAATAAAAAATAAAATAAAGTCTATTAAAAAGCTAAAATATTAATCTATAATGTATTAATTTAATTACTTCAACTTTTATATATGTATAATTATATTATGATTAGTACTATTTAAAAAAATAATTATATTTATTAAATTTTCATTATTTATCTAGATATATTTAAAAGTTAAATAATATTGATATTATAATATCTATATAATAAATACTAAAATCAAATATTTATATTAAATATTATAATATAAATATAATAATTACTAAAATAATATCTATGTACTAAACTTAATACTATGCATTAAATTACTTTTAAAATATAACAAGCAAAGTGAACTCCAAAGCCCATGTCGAAGCTCCAAACCTTGATAAATTTTTTTTTTTAAATAATTAAACTTCTTATTTTTATCTTTCTCCATTCCTATTCGTTGTGTGCATCTTGAAAGAATGCTTCCTATTTTCCTCCGGTTACATAAATTTTGAAAAAGTGAATAAGCAAAGAATATACAAACTCCAAAAGAACAACATGTCAAAAAGAAAATTGAATATTCTATACCAAAATAAATTATTAAAACTGAACATTTTGCACCGAAAAATATTATTACTATTTGATAACGGGTTCTATGATAGGAAACAATCCACATGTGAGGAAATGGTTGTGTGTGATGACAAAATAAAACTGATGGGATACGAAAAAATTGTAAGGACTGATGAAAGCAATGTGCTTTCCTATATAGTCGGCGATGAGGATAAAAAATCAACGAACAAAATTATTTGAATTGTCTTGCATGGTTTTTGTGAGTTTTGAACCATTGATTTTAATAATTAGTTGGTCCATCTCAAACAAGAGACGCCTTAAACATAAAAATTGCATCGGGGTATATGTACCTTGTTGCCCTATACACCTAGTGGATTTGGGTCAGAAGGAGGACGTTGATGTACTAAGGCATGCAAGTGTGACCATGTCATAAATACACTATGTCAATGAAGCCCACACAACTCATTTCTTAGATATACTATTTACTACCTTGGAGCGGCTATCTGGTCTCTCTACCTATCATCTCGATCTCATGCCTCAATTAGATTGTCCATCAATTGTTGCACTTGGGGATGTTACAGATTAATGGGGGCACTACTTTGTGTAGCCTTAGGTTGTCTCTTGAGGTAATCAATCTAGCTCTAAAGAGTGTCGCGTGCCCTCTCGATGCTCTTTTCTCTCATCACCCCCTAATATATCTTGAAGAGAATAGTTTGTAGCTTTGTTGTCGTCTAATCTTATTGGTTGTCATGGTGCTCGTCTTTGCACCTCTTTAGACTAGCTAGAGTTTATCCTCCTCATAGGTTGTCCTTAGTTGGACTATAGGCTCAAACAACTGGGTATGACGTAAAAATATTTGTTGCGATCTACATGCATCTAAGACATGTTGGAATCCAAGGACACTGAGAGGGGGGAAGTGGGGGGGGGGGGGGTGGTGAATCAGTGTTCTCCCAGTATGATTAATTTTAACATTATTAGCACAATAATTTAGTAACCAATATGTATAAAATCAAATAACAACGAGTAATAATGCAACCACAAAGATCAACACCATAACACATAGATTTATACGTGGAAAACCTCAAAGAGGAAAAACCACAGTGGGATTGGAGACCCACAATATCTATCCACTGATCAGAGGAATAAATATTACATATTAGGGGCCTGCACATGCAGGAAGGCACACTACCTAGAGCGCACTGCTCATCACAAAAGGAGCCTCACTGACTACAAGAAATCTTTGAACTACAATCCGAAAAAAAGATTGAACTACAAGAATAACATCTCTTATGCTTGAGTACAGTTCTGGTTAAGTTCAATACGAGAGGTCTTGAACCTCTTACACAAACCCACTTCGATCACCTATGATTGACCAAATCCTCTGCAGATGATTACAAATTTATTCACACACAGATAATCCCATAACCATCCATGACCGTAATCTACAAAGAGATCTTACATCACATTTATACAAACCCTAGACCTAAATAGTTAGGTCGGCCACCTAAAAGATAATACAATAAATCCATTACATAAACCCGCAAACCAATGATAACCCAAGTCGGCCAGAGACCGAAACAATATTAACCAAACAATAAATCCAACTGGTAATGCATTGGGAGCGTCCACAAACACGTTACACAAACTGGTCCATAACCTAGAAGTCAATAACATAGAATAGTATCGGACCTATAATAGGTCTTCATAAGCCAGATGCAACACCACCGATGAACTGGAACACGGACATGATAACCATTAGCATCTTGAGAACCTTCTAGAAGCCGCACCAACACCACTTATCGAATCCATCAAAAGATCTTCAACAAAGCTCTGTCGGTAAAACCCTTACTGGTAACCAAAAGGCTTACTAAAACATATGATAGCTTCCGGATCACCAAATCCCAAACTAGTTGAATTTGACACGGACATGAATGACCGAACCAAACCAATTCCACCAAACTGAACGTACCGCAGAATACTGGAGATGGTCTCCAAATCAACATCACAATCCAACCATTCTACCGGAACTCGATAGACAACCAAACAGGCTAGTGTTGACATCAATGACAAACATAAATGTGACACATAATCAATTCCTCCAAATTGCCAACAATCTCCCCCTTTGGCATTGATGGCAACACTAGATGTGAAAAACATCTGAGTGCCAAGAAATGCCAACTAGATCTCCCCCAATGGAAGACATCCAAAAATCTGCCACAAATGATATATCAATGAAGTTTTGAAACAACTAATCATCCATAGACCAAGCTGCTTGTGATTGATATCTCTATTAAGCTCTATTTTTCACATGTATATCTCTCCCCCTTTGACATCAATGCCAGAAATTTGACATAAACATCAAAGAAAAACCACAGATCCTCTAAACCACACAGCTGACTACTCCCCCCGAGTAGTAGCACCAACTCATCAATCTGGAATGAATGATAGTTTTGATAATGCATTACGGACTGATGTCAATCAACATCACTTAAGTCTCTACTGGAGGGGCAGAGACCCCCAATTTGTCTCTAAAGTACTCAAATGATTCCTTGGGCAGAGGTTTAGTGAAGATGTCTGTAATTTTCTCTTTAGTGTTCACATAAATCAATCTGACTTCATTTGCTTCTGTCACGAATTGTTTTATTTAATATTGTGCAGTTTAAAGATGTAATGTGATTTTGAAATTTAAAATAGATTAGATCATTCATAATCTAGTATGAGGAAATATAATATGCTTTTTACTCCTGCAAATGATATGAAATTCAATATTCTTTTGGGTTTGTCAATGCTGATAAAATTTTGAGTGCAAGTAATGCAGGATGAGGTGAAGGAGGTCGAAGGTGAGAACACAAATCGGGTAGAATTGCTTTTAACTGAACGACTTCGATAGAAAAGGGAATCTTTCACACACCACATTAGGATTTATAATTTGCATCTTGAAAATGTGGATGATTTAAATGACCTTATTTGAGTGTTTGTTCGAATTGAAATGATGAATTTAGAATGAGTAGTAGATTGATTTAAATAATTATACATGTGTATTGATTGTATGATGTGAGTGGCGATTGAATTGAATTTAAGTTGCATGAGTAATGGTGAAATATTAAGCTTTATGGTTAAAAGAGATAAAATGTGTAGATGATTCAAAAACAAATATCAACCCTAGGTTTTTATGTCCTTCTTGTTTAGGTATGTAAATGTATGAAAAGAGCACTTACGAGTTTAAATTTTGTAAATTGAATAATAGTCTAATATATATATATGAGAAATTTATTCAATCATATACATATATCAATAACCAATTATCATGAAATTTGACTTCGTCAAATGTTTTGTCTATTCATACGAAATTTGTCTAATAATAATTTAATCATCTATTTGTAAATATTGAATATGTATGTATGAAATTAAATTAGGAAATGAAAATCCGATATATATATTTCTTTATCAAAGAAAAGGTTTATTAAAGAATATATTAAAAACAAAGTTTAATGTTTAATGAAAAGTCATTTATAAATTATAAAACATACCATATTATAAATATAATATTAAACATAATAATATAAGGTGGCGGGTTGAAAAAGGTGGTCGACCGTTTGAAGCAAATGGAAGAGCCGCCTTGGTTGGTGTGTAAACAGACTCCTCCACCCATGGTAGTCGCTTTGGTCAGTTTGATAACAGTCTCCCTCCATCCACGGTGGCCACTATCAAAGCAGTAACGCAGGTCAAATGAGGTGGGAGGCAATAAGGTAAGATGTTTAAGGTAGGCACAACTTAAGGGAGATACTACTGACTACCACTACTCCCATTTTGAAACGTAAACAATGTGTAAAACACTCCCACGACTTGGCATGCAACATCACTTTGCGGTGGATGAGCTGAAGTCGACAGATTCCATGCAGCAATCAAGCTCCAACTGAAACGGTTGGAAGCTTTAAACAATAAGATTCGAACTTACCACAAAACAAGGATGGTATTTAATCCATAAGACTACGTGGAGAATATAGTTACAACCACATGACAATAGAAATAATGGAATAGTAAATAAGACCTAGAGGATAGCAGCAAACATAGCCAAGATTAGAATAAATAGACGTATGCACACACTCATTCATTTCATTCTTTCTCACACGAGATTAGAAGAGCGATAATTTCTTGAAGGGAGAGTTAGAATAGTTTGAGATAGAGGAAGAATAGTTTGATAGAGAAGAAGAATAGTTTGATAGAGAGGAAGAATAGTTGGATAATATCGTAGAGATTGAGCGATAGAAAGATAGTTGGATAGAGATAAGATTAGTTGGAGAGAAAGAGAGACTTGCGATCAAGGCGTGGAATCATTGACGAAGAATGACAAGGTCAAAAGCTTACAATCCACTCTAAGTTTCCAAGAGGTTAGAATCCTTTGTTTATGTTTTATTTTATTTGTTAAATTTGGTATAGAATATGTAGAAATGGAAGTTTAGATAATAGATATGTACGTCCAAATGGGTATCAATTATTAATATCGTATTTGAAATGCTTTATAAACCATTATGGAATAGAAGAAAAGAATTTAGAGAAAAGATGTTAATATCGTATTTTGCACAAAAATAATTAGTTTAAATTCTATTTTTAGAATGTGTTTGCGTACTTTTGTTTACATATGAGATTAATTTCATACATGTTTAACACCTTCTATTATATGTACTTTATTTTGGTCAAAAGATTGATTTTTAAGATTATTGCTTATAAAAGTTTATCGTTTTTATGAAAGATTGTCTTCGAAAGATATATTAGACAAGTAATGATTAGTAAGCAATAAAAATGATATCTCTATTTCTGTTTTAAAAGAAAGATTGTATTCTCAAAAGAATTTGTGTTTGAGGGAATCAAGCTAGGGTTAAGCTTGAGTTGGAAAAATTTACCTTTCGGGACGGGTGCTGAATGTGGATGCTTTAGGGAGAATAGTTGCTTTTTCCAACTATTATTTTGCTGTGCATGGCATATACTCGGCCGAGTTATTGTTTGAATTATGCATAGAAAAAGATGGAAATTCCTTATTTATACTCTCTACCACATCCTAGTATGATAGCGAATGCTTGTTTCTTAGAATGAACTAAGAAAAATGAAAATGCATATATTATCTAGGCATGCACCAGATTCCCTCTTGCTTTCGAATTCTTTGGTTAAACCAATTCGTGCAGGGTCGAGTATTCTTGATTAACCAAGAATTATGGGGAAGCGTAAGCTTCAAGGTTGGGCGGAAAAAGCACCTGATTCTTGTTCTCGTCTGCGTTCGAAAGACAGAAGGAAGCGACTCAGACTAAAGATCAACGGATGCATCTTTTTGTATATTCTTAAGGAAATTTGGAAGCCTAAGTAGAAAATAAGAACTTCTTTATATTGGATATTGTATTATTCATGTGCATTATTATGATATATTCGATGTTTGCTTATATCTTGTATAAAATATGCTTAGAGATTGAAATTTTAAGTTTATTTATGAATAAAGCGTAGTTTAGGGTTAGATCCTAGATTGACGTCTTTACAGCTTCTACCTTTTCCTTCAAAAATTCATACTTGATTGATATGTGCTTTGTCTTAGAATGAAATATCGGATTCTTTGATATGTTAATAGCAACAGAGTTATCACAGTGAATAACTACCAGCTCATCACAATCTACCCTTATATCTTTCAACATTTGTTTCATCCATAGAACTTGTGTACAACTAGTAGCAACAACAACATACTCAACTTCAACAGTAGACAAAGAAGTACATGACTATTTCTTGCTGATCCATGAAACAAGTTTCTTTCCAAGAAAGAAAGCTCCACTGGATATGCTTTTTCGGTCATCTATATCTCCAGCCCAATCTACATTTATATATGCACATAGTGTAAAGTCATCATCTTTAGGATACCATAAACCATATTCAGTTGGTCCTTGTAAATATCTGAAAAATCCTTGCTACCGGAGCAAAAGGTTTCATCATAATCAGTTCCTTCCTTCTAAGAATATCCTTTGTAGACCAATCTAACCTTGTTCCTCACAACTTGTCCATCTTCATTCAATTTATTCCTAAAAACCCATTTAGTTCCAATAACATTCTTATTTTTAAGTTGGGGAACTAAAGTCCATGTGGCATTCTTTTCTATCTGATCCAATTCCTCTTCCATAGCTTTCATCCAACATTCATCCTTACATGCCTCAACTATTGATGTTGGTTCAATTTGAGAAATTAAGCATACCTCTTCAGCTGCCAACCTTCTTCTTGACATCACTCCTTTTCTCTTGTCTCCAATGATCCGATCTTCTAAATGATTCAACCTTACATACCTAGGAGTCTTCTGACTTTCTATATCTCTGCTCTGATCTTCAGTTACTGTTGAATTTTCTGATACTGTCGGGGTAACTGGTTCAACATTTTGTTCCAGTGCAGACATTATCGGATCAGTTATGATCATTTCCACTTTAGGTTCTCTTTCATAAGCTCTTATTTGACCTCTATACTGCTCATCCACCTTGACATCATCGCTCTCCACAATTCTCTGCAATCTTTTGTTATAACATCTATATGTTTTTCTCTCACTTGACTAACCAAGAAATATCCCTTCATCACATGTAGGATCAAACTTTCCAATTCATTACCAAAGATTCTGAAAAAACTTAACTGTAGGTGTATGACCAAACCATAACTCATAAGGTGTCTTACCGATAAACTAAACCAGATCCAAGATCCAACAAATATTCATTGGTTAACCTTCAAACTGTCTTCTCCAATGTCTGAAATAGGCTTTCAGACCACTACCAGGGGTAATGAAAGATCTTTCATCAATTTGCTTCCCCCTAAGGCTAATGCCTTAGTTACCGGATGAGTTTCGTGTAGGTGCATGAACATTATGCTCTTCTGGTTGAGTAACTGAGGTATTTGATTCTGTCGGTTGATCCTCAAACTTTATAACCCACTTCTTCTCATGCTCCTTTTGAATACTATCAACATTTTGCTTTCCCTTCTTATTGGATTTGTCATTTCCTCCTGGTAGGTTCTTGTTTCTGCAAAATTTGGCAATGTGTCCTACTTTGCTGCATGCATAACAAGTGACATTATTCTTTTGAATTGCCTTGTTGTAACCTTGATCATTTCTTGACCTACATTGATTAGCCACATGTCCAAACATTCCACATGCATGACATTTTACATTCATTCTACAATTTGTTGTCCTATGACCATACTTTTTGCAATTGAAACACTAACCGGTAAATGAATTATTGTTCTGATTGACTCTATTTCTGCATTGACTAGCCATATGACCAAACTTATTGCAAACAAAGCATCTACCATTAGATTTATGTGTATTGGGTTATCTTACTGGTGACCTCTGATTCTGGTTAATTGGTGGATTCTCCTGATTGTTCTTTCGACCAGATGTATCATCCCTATTTGTAGTACTAGAGCTTTCTCCATGCTCAAATCCAAGACCTCCAGTGTCTCCATTGTCCCTTTGATTCTTCAATAATTCATCAAGCTTTGCAGAGCTGACATTTAACTTGTCTTTGTACTCGTTTGCAGCATCTGGATCACTTCTTAGGACTATGATCATTCTTTCCAACTCTTGCTCATTATTATGAGATTGTACTAATTCAGTTCTCAATATATCATTCTTATGTGCCAACCTAATGCATTCTTCAGATTCATCTTTCAGAGATTTGGCAAGATTTTCTTCATTCTTCTTCCGGTCTTCAATTTCCTTGGACATCCACATGGTTAGGGCTTGCATTTCATTCTTCGTGACACCATTTTCCTGACTCAACTTCTGACATAGTTCCTTAAGAGCATTCTTTTCCCCATCATCTTGATTTTATAACTGATCACATAGTTTTTCCTTTTGGCTTGAGCAGACGACAACCTCTCTTGCAGAGTAAAGATGAATTCTTTTGCAGATCTTAACTCATCTTGCAGCTTCATGTTCTTCAATCTTCCAACATCATAGTCGTCAAGAGCTACTTTAAGTTCTTTCCTCAAACTCATCACCATGGATTTCGAATACCAGATCTTCCTCAAGTTGTTAGACTTATTCCGAGGCACCAAGCTCTGATACCAATTGTTGGAATCCAAGAACACTAAGATGGAGTGGGGGGGAGGTGAATCAGTGTTCTCCCGGTATGATTAATTTTAACCTTATTAGCACAACAGTTTAGTAACTGATATGCATAAAAGAAAATAACAAGTAATAATGCAACCACAAAGATCAACACTATAACACAAATATTTATACGTGGAAAACCTCAAAGAGGAAAAACCACGATGGGATTGGAGACCCACAATATCTATCCACTGATCAAATGAATAAATATTACATATAAGGGGCTTGCACATGCAGGAAGGCACACTGCTCATCACAAAAGGAGCCTCACTGACTACAAGAAATCTTCGGACTACAATCCAAAAAGAAGATTGAACTGCAAGAATAACATCTCTTATGCCTGAGTACATTTCCGGTTAAGCTCAATACCAGAGGTGTTGAACCTCTTGCACAAACCCAATTCGATCACCTATGATCGACCAAATCCTCTGCATATGATTACAACTTTATTCACACACAGATAATCCCATAACCATCCACGACCGTAATCTACAAAGAGATCTTATATCATATTTATACAAACCCTGGACCTAAACAATTAAGATAATACAATAAATCCATTAAATAAACCCGCAAACCAATGATAACCCAAGTCGGCCAGAGACCAAAACAATATTAACCAAATAATAAATCCAACTGGTAACACATCAGGAGCATTCACCAACACGTTACACAAACTGGTCCATAACCTAGAAGTCAATAACACAAAATAGCACCAGACCTAGAATAGGTCACCATAAGCCAAATGAAACACCACCGATGACTAGGAACATGAACATGATAACTATCAGTATCCTGAGAACCTTCTAAAAGTGGCACCAACACCACTTATCGAATCCATCAAAAGATCTTCAATAAATCTTTGTCGATAAAACCCTTACCAGTAACCAAAAGGCTTACTAGAACATATGATAGCTTCCAAATCACCAAATCCCAAACCAACTGAATGTGACACGCACATGAATGACCGAACCAAACCAATTCCACCAAACTGAATGTACTGAAGAATACCGGAGATGGTCTCCAGATCAACATCACAATCCACCCATTCTACCGGAACCTGATAGACAACCAAACAAGCTAGTGTTGACATCAATGACAAACATCAATGCGACACATAATCAATTCCTCTAAATTGCCAACAAGACAAGCCCTTGAGGTTGTACATCCTAGATCATCTCTACTAGGATTCAACTGTTGAATTTGTGCCAGTCTTGTGTGAACACTACAAACACATAGAACATAATATGTATCAGTACTCCATCATAATCCTCAAAACATATACATAAACTAAAATAAAATGCATTATATCATCTCAAAAGTAAAACATAAAATCTACCTAGATAATTGGATTGTCAATGTGGGTCCCAAGTAGCAACTTTACTACTTGAGGCCATGCTCAATCCTATAGCAGTAGCTAGAGGGAGAATCATTGTGTGTATTTGGAGGCATATTACTGAGGTCACTAGTGCTTTGATGGGTGAGGAAACTCTTCGTCATCTCCTCAACCTCTCTTCTCTATTTCTAATGGTTCTTTCTCTACCACCTCCTCCATGCTAGTCTCTTGGTCTCTATTTGACCCCTATGTATCAAGATGCCCTCTAAGGGCATCCTTAAGAAAATAAGTGTTGGATTTGAAATCTCCCACCAACAAGAAAAACTCAGTGCAACTCTTACATCACTTATGTCTAGCCCTAAGACTGCATCATCATCATTATCACTTAGGGAAACCTTAATAATTATGGGTTATGGCTGATCCTATGCTACTCATAGTGCTTTGATGCAAGTGTATGTTCATTAGGGTGTCCTAGAGCATTCTCTACAACTACCCAAATTATCATGCTACCCTCTAATAATAAAATGATATGATGGTGTTATTATGTCTATCTACTAGAAACTTGTCTCACTGCATCCCAGACAATTATATTCTATCAGTGCTCTGTGTAGTCATGTCTTTGTATGACTTCCATATAACATCTTCGCCCTTCAATCTATCTATAATTTTTCGCACCAAAAAAGTCGGTCTCCAAATATCCAATCACATACAAGGGGTTGCATGTGTGCTATCGATATATCTTATGTATCACCTATCAAGGATGATTAATAGGTCTCATACAAGCAATGTGTTTGAAATCCCACATTTGTAATAATGTGCATGCACAATCATGAACTCATGGTGGGCGTACCATCTAAGAGCATGGTAGAGATGGGACAATATTCTCTTCTTCATGCATAAATTGTCTTGTGTTCTTCCATCTCTTCAATGTAGTGTGCAAGGTCGTCGTGAAGGTGAGAGCCTCAATCATCCATATAAACTTTGAATCATACCATCACTATCACGATGCAATAAACTAGGGGAATCACAACACATCCTTGCTTGAGCCATTATATGTATTGTAGACACCTAAAATTGTCCTAGCCTAATTAAATAAATATTTAATTTATTTAATTATTTTATCCTAAGCCTTCTATTAATTAAATAGGTTTTTATCTATTTAATTAATTCACTAAGCCGTTTCTAACCTTTCCCTATTTAAATAAATATTTTATTTTAATTTAAATTATTTTTTTCCCAAATAAATAAATAAATATTTTATTTATTTAATTGGTCCCTGTAGACACCCAAAATTGTCCAGTCTAATTAAATAAATATTATTTATTTAATTATCTAAGCCTAATTCTTCTATTAATTAAATAAATCTTTATTGATTTAATTAATTAATTTATCCTCTTCTAACCTTATTTCTCATTTAAATAAATTCATTTATTTATTTAAATTATCCTTTTCCTAAATTAAATAAATATCTTATTTATTTAATTGATCCCACTTCTTCTATTAATTAAATAAATCTTTATTTATTTATTTAATTCATTAACCTTTTTTACTCATGACACATGTCATTCATCTCTTAATTCATACACTACCTACCCCTTTCATTATTTTATTATTTCCTCTACCTACCCTCTAATCATAACCGACCTCCTTTTACACCTCTCAATCTTATCCCTCCATTTTTTATAGTGTCTTCTATATAAGGAGGTGCTTCCTTCATTATCAACCCTAATCAATTATCCTAATCATCTTTTATGCACTTGACTACACTATGATCCTACTTGCAACCACATTCCATTATTTGTTGAGCTCTTGTGCACATAAAATCTAAGAGCAAATATATCAAGCAAGATCAATGGAGATAGGAAGAATGGAGATCAAAACCCTATTGGACATGTGAAGGTATAATCTTTGTGACTTCATTTGATTTGCATTGTCTTAGGTAATCTTCATATGTTATGGTGGATCTTTGTTGTTGTTAGGCTAGGGTTTTGTGGTTGAATTCATTTAGCCTTTCAATATCGTTATTATTGTTATCCATTTTCACCATATACATTTTGGCACGCCCGGTGGGACTCTTGTCCCTTTTGCATTTAACATCCTTGTTGCAGATTTTGTATTGTGAAGTTGCAGATCTGACATTTTCGGCAGCATTTTGATATTTTTGCGTCTGCGCACTTTCAGATCGCGTTTTTATTTTTCAGGCGCGTCTGCGACATCTTGAATCGCGTCTGTGTTACTGGCAATTTTTTTATTTTGCAAGTTCGAGAAAGCGCATTTGTGTTATAAAGTCGCGTCTACACTATTTTTAGCCGCGTTTGTGTCCAGAAGTCGCGTCTGCGTTCTGTAGCCGCGTCTGTGTCTCACAGAACCGCGTCTGTGTCACCGAGTCGCATCTTTGTTGAGGGTAATCGCATCTGTGTTCACCAGTTTCAAATTTTGGGTTTTATTGATTCAGTTTTGGGATTTTGCATTTAGGGTTTCAGATCTGGTTTATTTTGAGCTAACATTTTCAGATCTAGCTAACGAAATTGGTGCAGCTTGTCTTGAAAGCAAAATCGTTTTGTTGAAGGCCCCTATTTTCACAAAGTCTTTTGGATTTAAAATTTACCTAACTTGTGTGCTTGCAGGAAGGGGTGATTATTTGAAACAATCCAAACTACTAACAACTCTTTGGTGCATGTCCTTGGCAAGGGTTTTTGGATTTTTATTGTGTGCCTTGTTTTCATAGACTAGCTAACACTTCAATTGGTGCACTAAAATTGAATCATTGTCTTTTGTGTCTTGAGCAATAGGCTCTTTTTGTTTAATCTTTAGAGGGTCTGTCTTCCCGTGTGGTCTTTAGGACTATTAGTGAGAAGAGAATGACCCAAGTGGTAGCGAGGAAAACCCACCTCTTCCGAACCACTATAAACAAATGTATTCATGGTGAAAACTATGGATAACGTGTGCTGATTAGTTCATACCGACACTATGTCTCCCCATAAACCCGTTTGATCAAATTTATTTGATCAATTGCAGGGCGTAACCCCTACCGGCTGGGAGCCTTCTGTATTTACAGAGCTGAAAGTGCCACATGTATGGCCACACGAGCGGATGCCCTTACTAGCACCTTTTTGTTTTAGAAGCCCAAATCGTTCTAGTTGTTGGGGCAGGAGGTCGGACCTCTGGTAGCAGCCCACACACATACGGTTCTTAGTAGAGATACAAAGTTCACCACGGGGAGTTTTCGTGGGGACTGATGCTTGGCTGACCCGAGAAGTGAGTGCTGAGGGTGGAGCCAGTGAGGTCAAGCATCTAAGTATCCGCTTTGAATAGCGTAGCCTCGGGGGTAAAACCCCATGTGGGATCAACAACTATTGTCTTGGCCAGCCATAAGAATTGTGCTTGACTTATTTTAAACATTCAAAACATTCAAGACCAAACAACAGAACATTGTGTCTTTTGTGTCTTCAAGTGTATGCAAAATATTTTTACATCAAACAACACACTTTTCTTGGAGTCATTTTTTAGTCTAAACACTTGCAAACATTGGGTCTTCATCAATACTGTGTCCTCTTGTCACGAAAAATAGTCAAACAGTCAAATTTGGTCACAATAAAACAACTTCACAGATTGGAAAAAATTGCACAAATTTTGCAGAAACGCGTCTGTGTCTGACATAATAGCGTCTGTGTTGTATAACCGCGTCTATGAAGGGCAGAAACGCGTCTGTGTTCCCAGAATCAACATTGCAATTTGCATAAAATCTCAGAGGTGCGTCTGTGTTGAACAGAGCCACGTCTGTGTCAGGAAACCGTGTTTGTGAAGTGTACAGGCGCGTCTGTGTTTAGAATTGAAAAAATTGTTACAGTCTAGCAAACAAACACAGTCAGTTTCAGAATTCTTGAGCTTCCTAGGTTGTTTCTCCAGGTTTTCATCTAGCATTCAACCTGTCCTTGGGTCTCACAAAGTCCATCATTGCTTCACATCTCACTTTACATTCACATTTATCTAAACTTGAGTCAAAAGGTCACTTGCTTGTCCTCACCATACTTTGTCAACACACTACATACAACAACATTTTGCTAAGTGGTCCCTCATTAAGGTTTCTTACCTTTGGGTCTCATTTGGTCTTACTTAGAGTCAAGGTCAACTTATCTCATCAAGAGAAACTATCCTCTCTTTGGAAGTCACACCTACTCTACTACATACATACTTGGTCTTACACTTTGGACATTGCAAGTAAACCTCAGATTCATTTACATTCCATTCAACTCTTGGTCTGCCATACTTTTTCCATTTTTCATCTAGTCTCACACATCTTGGTCAATACCTAGTTCATGGTTGAAACCTGTCTTCAAAAATCTAGGAGAGAAACTAAAGAGGCTCAAGAGTCCGCAAACATGAGTTCTTATGAGTATGACAATGATATCTTTTTCAATTCCGATCATACTACATTACCTGACATGGATACCTATAGAAACATTCCAAATGTTGAGAACATGGACACTACAAACAACAATGCTACACATAATGACAATATGGACAACTTTTTCGTACATTCAGCAGATATGGAAGAATCCATTATGAATCCCCATTTCAATCAATTGGTTGAGGAAATAATGAGGAGGGATAGACAATACTTCTTACAAATGATGGCACAAAGTGGAGCAAAGATACCTCATGATTTTGACATGTCTCAAATAATGGAACATAGACCTTTGCAACAACCTCACTCCAACATGGATCAAAGGAGGCCTAATAGTGGAGGCAATAGAGGACCACATATGGTACCTGAATCACCATCATCTTTGTTTCAAAAACCAAAGGTCCCATACACACATGGTCAAGCATATGATACTCACCTTCGTAGACCATTATGGAAGTCTTATGGAGAGAAATATGCTCAATCACATATCAACGCTAAGGATCAACCACCAAAGCAATTGGATATTCAAAGGTATGCTCAAAATTTGGACACAAGGAAACCCCGTGTCAAATTTGGGGGCAACACATTAGAACATGACATGCCTGTAGAGTATGGTATACATGCACAAAATAGATATGGTGTTCCTCAACATGAATCTATACCAAGTGGTCCATATACGCAGCATCACTATAGACCTCCTCCATATGAACATGTGTATGATCAATATCATCCATATATGCAGCATGCTCCTCCTCCAATTGGTGCCTCAAGCATGGGGTATGGTCCAAGAAGTCGATCTCCACCTAAGAGCAATTTGGAGCAACAAATCAGGGACTTACAAAAGAAAATGTAGGACATAAATACACCAAAGCCAAGATACACAATGAGAGACATATGTCCCTATCCATTTGACAAAAGCATTCCAATGCCTCCATTTCCTACACACTTTGTGATGCCTAAGTTTGATAAGTATAGAGGAAAAGGGGATCCTAAGGCACACATAAGACAGTTTTTCACAGCTTGCATTGAGGTAGCAGCAGAAGAGACATATTTGATGAGATTATTCCCACAAAGCCTAGGTGATCAAGCTATGGAATGGTTCTCCCAACTCCCACCTGGTATTAAGTCATGGGGTGACTTAGCAGAGGCATTTATTCAAGATTTCTCATACAACATAGAGACAGACATATCAGTCACTACCTTGTGCAACACCAAGCAAAAAGAGGGAGAGTCTTTTGCATCATTCTTACAAAGATGGAGAAATCTAGCCAGCAGATGCTCTTGTGAAATTCCACAAAAACAAATGGTAGAGATGTTCACACAAAATGTCAACAAAGACATTAGCTATGATCTAAGAAAAGCTTGTTTGTCCACCTTCAAGGACGTTATTGAAAAAGGCTTAGCAACAGAAAAGGTCCTAACTGAACAAGGAGTCATTAAGATATTCAAGGAAAACAAAGATGACTTTAAGGGAAAAGACAAGCCAAGATTTTGGAATAGAAACAAGAACATAGTCAATGATGGTGTTGTTGACGCCAACATAGTGCGACCCAAATTCATCTTTTCGGGATCAAGTTCTACAAACAATCAAGTGAATACTCAAACAACTTCCAAATCACGAAGGAAGTACACTCCATTGGGAGAACCACTTGAGTCAGTCTTCAAGAAGCTAGTGGCAAACAAAGTAATCACAGTTTCAGATTTTCCTCCATATGAACCAAAGGTTAAACCAAATTGGTGGAATGATGATGAGTATTGCAAATTTCATAAGAGCAAGGGTCATAAGACAGAAAATTGTCATCGACTGAAGAACATCATACAAGATCTCATTGATAGAGGTGATATTGAAATTGAAGGACACTCATCTAATCAAGAACATGAGATGTTTAAGGAACCATTCCCAAAACATGACAAGGGAAAAGCTAAAGCCACAGATGACCAAACCAACCATACCAAAGCATCCTATAACTATGATTCAACCATCAATCACATCTCGATGGACAATTATGTCTCTACCATTATCATCAAGGACAAAACATCTGAGAATTCTACCTAAAGACCCAGGATTGTCCTAAAAGGTGTTGGATCTTCTTCCGAACCTACCTTTGAATGTAATGTCACAACCCGCCAAGGTAAAATCACTTTGCAAGGTGCTCCAACTAAAAACACCGCTTCCTCATCAACCAAACCTGAGTATGACCTTGTAGAATAGTTAGGGAAGACACCCATGCTCATCTCCATCCTTGATCTATTACGCATATCCCCCGCACATAAAGCCATTCTTGACAAAATCTTGAGAGATACTGTCGTCCCTACTGATCTGAACATGGACTAGTTTCAAGCCATGGTGGGATACCTTTCCATTCCACACTCCCTTACATTCACAGAAGTCGATGACGCCTCCGTAAGTCAACCACATAATGCACCGCTACACGTTGAAGCCTTCATACACAAACATCGAATAAAAAGAGTCCTGATAGATGGAGGAGCAGGTCTAAACATTTGTACATTGAGCACTATTAAACAATTGGGATATTCTGATAAGGCTGTGAATTCTACAAATCAAATCACCATCAAGGCATATGATGACGAAGAGCGTTCATCCAAGGGCACAGTCACCTTACCTCTCAGAGTTGGGCCAGTTACAAAGGATGTGGTTTGTCAAGTCCTAGACTTGGATCTCATTTATAACATATTACTAGGACATCCTTGGATTCATGAAATGAGGGCATTCCCATCCACATATCACCAATGCATTAAGTTTCCTCACAATGGAATAGAAGTAATAGTTAACGGTGATCCTAATCCGTTCATATACTGTAATACCCTAAGATCAAAGACTGAGACCATCATCCCCAGTAATCGTGAAGTTGTTCCTTCTTCGGCATATATTGATCCTGAGTCATTAAAACCTTCGACATCAAAATAAGGTGAGCTTAAAGGCAAGTTTCAAGACAAGGGCATGGGGGAATACACTTTAAATTAGACCATGTACTTATGACAAGTCATGAGTTCCCCAAAAGAATATGGAAGACCACATCCTAACAAGCAAATATCCATCATGATACTCAAATGGGACCTTACTACCTTTCAGAGATGGGGTGAACTAGAAGAGGAAGATTTATACAAAATGCTTTACAAAGACATTGAAGATGACACACAAGATCACATCAGTCTACCATGTGAGAAATATGGCAAAGGCTTCAAAATTCTACAAAAAATTGGGTATGATGGAAAAAGCCCTCTTGGGTTACGAAAGGAAGGCATCATTGAACCTTTACAACCTGAATTGACATTTAAAAAGGAACGCTTGAAAGGACTTGGTTTCCTGACTTCCAAGGTCCACACTCAAAGGACAGAAGAAGCCTTACAAATCAAAGCTGCCAAAATTCAACAAGAAGATCGCTATTCCACGGACTCCAATGAATGGGAATGGGGTTCAGACAAGTCTTCCAGTGACTATGAGCTCACCGAGACATTCAAAGAGCCAGATGAACCCACAGAAGAAGAGGAATTTTATAACAAGTTCAGAGTTGTTCAAGAAACAACCCATAAGGATTCCACATAGTCCTTGTCTCAAGGTCCTAGGTTGAAATCACATAGGATGAGAACACCTGTCCCGGAAAGCGCTACTAGTGATGATAATTTGGATTCATTCGCGATTGAGACTGATGAGGAGAGTGCCATCGATGACCTCAATAATTACCTTGACATACCCGAATATAACTACATCTTCGCTCTTAGCCCCGCTAATTTCAAAGACATTAACGACCTTCCCCTTGTTCACCACCAACTCATTGACTGGGATCATGAAGGACCTGCATAGTTTGACACATTCCAAAATGATGAAGCTTTTATTGACTATTTGGGCATACGAGATGATCTTCCTCTTGGGGACCATAAAGCGGGATACACTATAAAACTCAACAGCGTGGCATATTTTGGTGAGGGTGTCGGACCTTCCAATCGCAAAAATGTGAAAATAAGAACAAATCAAGGGTCTTATGGTGAAAACCACACTG
Organism: Cryptomeria japonica; assembly: GCF_030272615.1. NCBI lineage: Eukaryota > Viridiplantae > Streptophyta > Pinopsida > Cupressales > Cupressaceae > Cryptomeria > Cryptomeria japonica. Next base: position 187,081,447 of record NC_081414.1, on the reverse strand, counting down.
TGGCCCTGTCTGACCCCAAAAAAGTAAAAAGAAAGGATGTATCTGAGGGCGAAAACCTCTCTGAGGCACCCGAAGATGGAAGGCTCGACATTTTCCCAGCATCATATGAGGAAAAGTCATCCATGTTGGTAGAGGAGACTATCAAAACAAACATTGGTACAGAAGAGGTTCCACACAACATATTCCTAGCTCAATCATTGACAGAGTCCGAAAGGTCAAAATTCATAAGTTTCTTCAAAGAACGACAAATCAACTTTGCCTGGTCATACGCTGATATGCCTAGATTAGATCCGGATTTAGTAATGCATCATTTGACAGTTAAACCGGGGGCAAAACTAGTGAAACAAAAATTAAGAAAGATGCATCCACAAGTCGCATTATTGGTCAAAGCAGAGCTTGAGAAATTATTGGATGTCGGATTCATACACCCAATTGATTATCTTGAATGGATCTCCAACTTAGTGCCTGTCAGTAAACCAGATCGCAGCATCAGAATTTGTACAGATTTCAGAGACATCAACAAAGCTTGTCCAAAGGATGACTTCCCATTACCAAATATTGACTTGATTGTTGATCTCACAGCAGGTCATGAAATGTTATCATTAATGGACAGATTCTCTGGTTATAATCAAATAAGGATCGCACCCGAGGATCAACACAAAACATCATTCACTTGTCTGTGGGGAACTTTCTGCTGGAATGTCATGCCCTTCGGGCTAAAGAATGCAGGTGCTACATATCAAAGAGCCATGACTACTATCTTTCATGATCTCATGCACGTCACCGTGGAAAATTATGTCGACGACCTCTTGGGCAAATCAATAGACAGAAATACACATTTGGACATTCTTTCAGTCGTCTTTGATCGGTTGGAAAAATACAAAGTAAGATTAAACCCCAAGAAATGTGTCTTTGGAGTAACCTTCGGGAAGCTCGGTGGATTCATTGTATCCAAATGAGGAATCGAAGCTGATCCAGTAAAAGTCAAAGCCATCTTGGAGATGCAACCACCAAGAAATATCAGTCAACTTCGATCCTTACAAGGCAGACTCCAGTCCATACAAAGATTCATAGCACAACTTGCAGATAAGTGTAATCCTTTTCAGCACCTGCTACATAAAAACATCAAATTCAAATGGGATGATAACTCTCAACAGGCTTTCCAACCGCTCAAAGATTATCTTCTAAATCCGCTAGTTCTGATGCCACCAGTTCCAGATCAACCTCTGTTACTATACATCTCAGCTACTTCAACAGCACTGGGGGCACTCTTAGCACAACAAATTGCTAAGGGCAAAGAAAAACCAGTATACTATATCAGTCGCACATTGGTAGGATATGAGCTAAACTACACACCAATTGAGCGTGCATGTCTCGCCGTGGTCTTTGCTTCGCAGAAATTACGACATTACATGCTCACTCATAAGACCAAGTTGGTTGCAAGGATAGACCCATTGAAATACCTTCTCAATAAAGCAACACTTACTGGGCGACTAGCCAAATGGGTAATGATCCTTAGTGAATTCGAAATCGAGTATGTGGATAGAAAAACAATAAAAGGACAAGCCATCGCAGATCAATTAGCAGATGCTCCCATGATAGATGATGTTCCTCTAAGTTCAGAATTTCTAGATGAATCTATTTTGACAATGTCACATGCAAAACCATGGCAACTGTACTTCGACGGCTCATACACACAGCATGGGGCAGGAGCTGGCATCCTCTTTATAACTCCTCAAGGGGATTCTATACCAAAATCATACCACTTATCATTTCCTTGCACTAACAATATAGCGAAATATGAGGCATTAACAATAGGATTACGAATTGCAGTTCAATGGAAGATCCAAGAACTTCGTGTTTTTGGGGACTCTCAACTGGTCATTCGTCAAGCAACTGATGATTACCAAACAAAAGATGAAAAACTAATGCCTTATAAACAAATGGTGGATAGCCTGAAACAACACTTCACAAAGATAGATTTTGAGCAGATACCAAGAGAGCAGAATCGTACCGCAGACGCCATGGCTACAATTGCTTCACTGATTGATCTACCTCCAAACGAGCCCCGCTATGAGTTCTTGGTGGATAACCTTTTGGTTCCTTCATATGAGATCATGCCTACTGAGATGATATGTGTTGTCGGTCCCAAATCCCAATTATATGGTTCCATTTTCACATACCTACGTGACAATACTCTACCTCCTGATCTATCAAATAACCAACGTCGCACTTTTATTCGGCAATCCTCTCGATATGTCATTTTAGCTAATATCCAATACCGGCGAAGTCTAGATGGCACTCTTCTTAGATGTTTAGAAAGTGACGAAGCTCGGATTGCGTTATGTGAAGTGCATGAAGGGATATGTGGTCCGCATGCTAGTGATCCTACCTTGGCCAAGAAACTCATCAGGACTGGATATTACTGACCCAATATGGAGAAAGACTCATATCAGTTTGTCAAGAAATGTAAGCAATGCCAAATTCATGGAGACCTCATACATGCACCAGCACAAGAACTTCAACCACTTGCGTCTCCTTGGCCCTTTTGTCAGTGGGGACTCGATCTCATAGGCAAGATTCACCCTCCTTCGTCCAATGGTCATAAATCCATTGTCACTGCCACAGAGTATTTCACAAAATGGATCGAAGCCGTGCCTCTCACACAAGTCATAGGAAAACAAATTGCTACATTTTATCCTCAACTATATCATTTGCCTATACGGTATTCCTGTTTCCATTATCACTGATAACGGGCGTCCCTTCTAAAATCAGGATGTTCGTGAACTCTGTGACCGCTTCCATATTTCCCATCGTTTCTCCACACCATATTACCCCCAAGGTAATGGCCAAGCTGAGGCATCTAATAAAACAATCCTTAAAATCCTAAAGAAGACAGTGGACGATGCTAGTCATAATTGGCATATCCAACTTAATCCTGCACTTTGGGCTTACCGCACAAGTGTCTGCACACCTACAGGAGCTACACCCTATTCACTTGTCTACGACGCTGAAGCTATCTTGCCTATTGAGGTTGAGCTACCCTCTTTATGGGTTTCTTTGCAAAACATCATCAGTGATGAAGACTATAGGGTCTCTCGCTTACAAGAGCTGGAACTACTGGATGAACGAAGACAAACTGCTTTTAATCATCTCAAGGCTTACCAACAACGAATGAGTCGCAACTACAATCACAAGGTCAAGCCTCGCACATTTGAGGTAGGTGACTTAGTTCTCAGAGAAAATCCCAAAAATCAGCAAGACAGAGAGAAGAAGGGTAAGTTCGAACCAAATTGGCTTGGTCCTTACATCATTACAGCAGCATATGGATCTGGCGCATATCAGCTCTCAACTACAGAGGGTGAACCTTTGGAGGATCCTATCAACAACATGCACCTTCGCAGGTTCTACACATAGCTCTTTGGAAAATCCTAATTCAAAAATACAAAAAAAATCAAAAATTTCAAAAATACAAAAAAATAAAAAAAATTCAAAAATACAAAAAAATTATAAAACAACAAAATCGTTACTTGGTGAAAACCTGGCAAACAGGCGCCTTGTGACACAAAAAAACATTGAAAAATCGAAAAAAAAAGTAAAGAGAAATAATTTCGTCCAACGGTGAAAACCACTTCAGTGGCGCCCTGGGCAAGTACCATGGTGAAAACTAGGTCACCAGCACCATGTGTAGAGACATTGCTCCTCCCTCCTTCAGGATTCACTTTCATCCTTTCACTTTGCACACACTCACAACCTATTCATTCGTAATAAACTTACACATTCCCATCATGGCTTGTTATTGATCTACCCAAGATTGGTTAGCCATTCATAATAAACCTCCCTTTTCACTCCCTTTCCATCCATAATAAATCAGATCCTATCTGTGGCTAAGGCAAATCCTACGTCTAGTGATGGGTGTGGAACTGAGAACATCACATGTCTCGAGGAGTACAGTTTCTTCCAGCTTCCTTCAGTCTATCCACGCACAATCCGCAATAAAGAAGCATCTGCATCGCCAATCCGCAATAAAGTTCCATCTTCTTCGCAATAAAGTATCAGTGTCATGGATTCAGTCAGTTTCAAATGAGACACAACAACAACAATGGGCTTCAACAAATCAAATCTTTCAACAGACTCAGACAACATATGGTTCAGTGCTATCTATCCTTTCTGTGAAAGTAAACATTGTGACCACAATCAAATAAGACTTATACAAGTGACAAGAGACACTAAACTTGAGGACTACAGTGAATGTTGGTGTCCGGTCTTGGTTTTCTTTTGATTTTATCTTTTGGTGACATGTCTTTTATCTTTTCCGGGATGTCTTTGACTAGAGATTCTATCTCCAGGATGTCTTTGACTAGAAAGGCGAGGATGGAGCATCGTCACCTATTTGTACTTACTGTCTGTCGATTGTCTTTTAGTAATGCTATGACTTGCCCAAGGATATGAGGACACTATGAGTCTAGTGTGAACTAGGGCATTCTTTGTTTGTGACTGTCTTATCTCCATGCAAACAGGTACAATGACTTTATGGGTCGAACATATGCCTCAATTGTCATAACCTACTTGCCATAATAAAGCTCAATGATGATAACACACAAGAAGCTCTTTCACTTTCATATCTTCTATTTTCCATCCCCCTTTCTTGATTGACGTCCATTGTCCTTCTCGAGTCCGTGTAGCCCGCTATCACATGACTGAGTATAATGACACACCAAAAACATTTGCATTTCATGTAGTTGCACCTGCATTACCACATATAAGCATTTCATACATACATATAGATATCACATCCTGCACACAACATATGTTAGCACAATTTACATTTGCATTATCATATTCATCTACATTACATACATTCACATTTGCATCATGCATACACATATAAAACATAAAAGAGCAAAAATACTGCATTGCATCGTATACATATTTGCATCCATAAACATAAAACAGACATCACATAAGAACATCTCATCATATAGGTACACATGCATATAGCTGCCGCAAAGATGAATCATCTCATATATATAATCATAAAGTGTCATGATACAATGATGTCAAAATCATATGGCTACAAAGCACCTGCAGGTGTCTACATCATCATACAAAAATGGTACAATACTGATACATAGGGAGCCCTCTACGGCTATGATGAACTCCCTCCCTCGGAGCCGCCTGGCCTCAACAGAATCTGAGCCCCTGAAGGACCCGCCCCAGGATCATCCCTCCTGTCCCCTCTATCTGGTGGTGGTGGAGGACCCATAACCCCACCACTCGATGCTTGTCTCCTCCGGCTCCCTCCCGTAGCTGTCGCTGTACGCGACGGTCTATGGAAGCTCCTCGCCCGCTGATCCGCTGGCACTGCACCATAATAGAGATCCCGCCAGTAGGCAATCTCCTCCCCTGCCCATAGGACATAAGCATATCCTGCCCCTGTGTCCTCTGCTGCCTGTCTCCCAGCCCTCAGTGCTGTCTCAGCCTCTGTATAATGCTGAATAGCCTGATCCCGCTCCCGCTCAGTATCTTTGAGCCTCCTCCTGAGCCTATCCCTCTCCCTCTCCAACTCCTGGATCTCATCTGCCTGTCCCTGGCAGATCTCCCTCATCTCTATCAGCTCATCCTCCTCTGCATCAGCCCCCTCCGGCTCTGCCTGTGGCTCCCCCTGAACGGGTGCCTGCCCCTGTGCCTGTGCCTATACCTGTACGGGTGCCTGTACTGGTACCTGTCCTCGTATCTGTCCCTGTCGATGTACCTGTACCTGTCTGGGACCCTATGCTGTTGGCACCTGTAGCGGCAATCCACTGCGACCCCTCACCACCTGAGCCTATCTCTCCTCTCCACCCTGCCTCCGTGGTGCAACCCTTCTCTCTCCAACTGCTCCCCTCCTCCTCCGTCAGCCTCTGCCCCCATCACTTCCACCATCATCATGATCCCCACCCCCATCTCCATCTAATGGCTCTCCCGGATCTGTCAGGCATGGGAATGGATGCTCTGCCCAGTATGCTGTGTACTTGGCATCCATGCTGGCATCCTCAATCTATGGCCACATGTCCCAGGGTAGTGGCATCATCTCTACTAGCTGCGTAACAGCATGATCATATGATAGCAGGGGCCCAAACTGCGCCTGATCTCTCACAGTCCGTGCATACATGCCTGAGCCCCGTGGCATCCTCTGGATCCTACCAAACTGCCTGCCAACCCTGTCCACTAGCTGCCTCTCCAGCACATAGGGCATCCGCCCAATCAAGTACCTGCTCCGGAAGGTGTAAGGAAGCTCATTTGCATCGTCCTCCCACTGCTCACATCCCAGGTATGGCCTCCATATGACCATATCAATATCATCTATCACCCATCGCCAGTGCTCTAACCTGCTAATCTGTGGCTGTGACGTGATCATGTCATACAAGTGCACAAAACTGTGTCCATGACCCCTGCCTCTGAAGTGTATCAGCCTCGTCACTGGCAGATACTCATACGCCCACACCTGCAGCAATGTCACCCCGCAGCCCAATCCCATTGATCCATGATATATGAACTGATGCAGCTCATAGTACAGGTGTGCCAGCACACACAGTCCCCAAACATATCTGGTGTGCTGTGTCTCCAGTGCTCCTCCCCAACCCACAGCCAACCCCCGTGTCGCTCTATCCGGACACAGGAACCCACTGATCGCTCCTCCTACCACTGCAAATAGCGCTAGCCCGGTGGCTGTCATAGTGTCCCACGCCACATGTCTTGCCCTTATCTCCAGTCCTGGGTCCTGGAACACTCGTCTAAGGGCCTCCCTATCTCCATCTCGATCGTATGGGATTAGCTCCCCATCGATCGGTATCCGCAGGATCCTGTATACATCCTCAAGGGTGACTGTCATCTCACCCATCGGCAAATGAAAAGTACATGTCTCAGAGTGCCATCTCTCCGCCAATGCAGTCAACAGTCCCATGTTCGCCCGAAACTCAAGCACATATAGAACATGTCTCAATCCCATAGCCTCGATAGCAGCTCGCTCCTCGGCTGTCAGCTCAGGTCGCAATCTTTGAGTAGACGAGAATCTCTCTCGTGACTCCAACATCGACAAATACTCCTGCAGTCAAGCAAATCAATCATGTCAGTCATCGTGGCATTCCCTGTTTATCACAAAATGCTACTTTTTATCTGAATGCATATGGCTATCTATCCCAGTGACACTCACTGTTCATCGCAAAGTGTTGCTTCTATCCTAGTGGTACTCCCTATTCATCACAAAGTGTTGCTTCTATCCTAGTGGTACTCCCTGTTCATCACAAAGTACTACGTGTGTGGCACTCCCTGTTCATCACAAAGTGTTGCTCACATTTGCACTCCTTGTTCATCACAAAGTGCTGCTCATATTTTAGTACTCCCTGTTCATCATAAAGTACTCTATCTTGGTACTCACTGTTCATCATAGAGTGCCTTGATCTATCCTAGTCTTCCCTAGAGGACCTGCTTGAGTGTATCCTCTCAGCAGCTTATCCAATTGACAGCGTATGTTCATCACAAAACTGCTGATTTGACCTAGAAGACAAAAAATTCACACTTTTTTAACATAAACGCTCTTACCTGACATAGACACGCCTGAAAAACATAGACGCGCCTGAAAAACACATACGCGCCTGACCAACACAGACGTGCCTATGCTCTGCACAGACGTGCCTGGGTGACATAGACGTGCCTTCTTGGCACAGACGCGCTTAAACATCATAAATGCGGCCGCATTGGACACAGACGCGGTTTCAAGCATAGACGCGCCTGACACAAACACAGACGTGCCTCGCGAGCATAGACACACTTGGCACCAATGCAGACGCGCCTGGACATTTTTGGACATTTTTTTTGGACCCTAGTCTAAGCGCATTTATTGCCCTACCTAGCATGCATTAATGACAATAATAAATGTGTCAAAGTACGAGGAGGTTTGGTGGTACTTACCAGCTCTCCTGCCTTTGCTGGCCTCTGAAATCGGCGAACGCATCGAATCTATGAATGAAGGCCATCACTGCTGACTGCTGCTACTCTATTTTCGCTCTGCTCTCTGCTCTCGTGAATGTGTAGATGACAATGAGGATGTATTTCCCCCGTGGTCTATCTTATAGACTACCCTAGCCCTAGCCCTCGTTTCCTGAGTCAGTCTTCATTATCCCGTGACTTTTCACTTTATCTAGTTAGTCCATTCTAGCCCGTCTTTCTTATCGAGAGATTGTCTACAATCTTTTTAGACATTTTTTCATCCAATCTCTCGAGGGGGCATATCATTCCCATCCTGGGGCAACTTTGTATCAGTTCATATTATCTTCTTTGAAACAACGTGACAAGCCGCATTGTCTCAAAGAGGGGCAAAATGTAGACACCCAAAATTGTCCAGTCTAATTAAATAAATATTTTATTTATTTAATTATCTAAGCCTAATTCTTCTATTAATTAAATAAATCTTTATTGATTTAATTAATTCATTTATCCTCTTCTAACCTTATTTCTCATTTAAATAAATTCATTTATTTATTTAAATTATCCTTTTCCTAAATTAAATAAATATCTTATTTATTTAATTGATCCCACTTCTTCTATTAATTAAATAAATCTTTATTTATTAAATTAATTCATTAACCTTTTCTACTCATGACACATGTCATTCATCTCTTAATTCATACACTACCTACCCCTTTCATTATTTTATTATTTCCTCTACCTACCCTCTAATCATAGCCGACCTCCTTTTACACCTCTCAATCTTATCCCTCCATTTTTTATAGTGTCTTCTATATAAGGAGATGCTTCCTTCATTATCAACCATAATCAATTATCCTAATCATCTTTTATGCACTTGACTACACTATGATCCTACTTGCAACCACATTCTGTTCTTTGTTGAGCTCTTGTGCACATAAAATCTGAGAGCAAATATATCAAGCACGATCAATGGAGATAGGAAGAATGGAGATCAAAACCCTATTGGACATGTGAAGGTATAATCTTTGTGATTTCATTTGATTTGCATTGTCTTAGGTAATCTTCATATGTTATGGTGGATCTTTGTTGTTGTTGGGCTAGGGTTTTGTGGTTGAATTCATTTAGCCTTTCAATATCGTTATTATTGTTATCCATTTTCACCATAAACAGTCCCACTTCCTCAATTAACTAAATCAATTTCTTTTTATTTATTTGACTCATTAGTTGTTTCCCTCTACCACATTTGTCATTCATCTCTTGATTTTATCCTAACCACCTCAATAATATTTTCCCATTTTCTCTACCTACCCTTTAATCCTATTCGACCATTTATCCTTTCACCTCTCAATCCTATCCCTCCATTTTCTAAGGTGTTCTCTATATCAATCCTTATCAATCCTAATCTAGCAATCTAATCCAACAACCCTAACTAATCCATCAATCTAACTAATTAGCTATCAATCAATCTTTATGCAATCAAGTGACTTCACAACCACGATCTGTTCTTTGTTGAGCTCTTGTGCACACATAAAATCTGAGAGCAATCATATCAAACAAGATCAATACAGATAGGAAACAATGGAGTTCAAACCCTACCAAGCATGTGAATGGTACAATCTTTCTATTTTGTTTCGATTTGCATGTTTTAGGTTCTTCATTGGTGTATGGTGGGTTCTTGATTGAAGAAATGGGGTTTATGTGGCTGGATCTTTGTTGGTTTTACAATAGTTTAAGCTTCCAAATTTCATCACAAACATGCATGTGTACCTCATGGTGTCTTCTGAGATGACATGATTGATGCAGAATTGTTGTCTCTTCAATGGTGATATGTGTGTAGATCTCATCATAAAATACTCATTGCCCTTAGATTGGAAGTCTCATGATTGATTAAACATCTATCAAGGCAACAATCATCTCGCTTGTAGGGAGTTGGAATGTCAAGGTGTTTATATCCCACCTCTCCATAAGTGCCATCTAAATTGTGGAGTGGAATCACATCTTTGGCATAGCATTGACCCACCATAGACCGACTTAGTGAAGAAGCATGTACTATGTTGTCATGAGCTAGTCAATGTGGCTTTGTGGCATTGTCAACAAAACCCCACCATCATACTCATGAAGAATAAATAAAGTCTATAAAATACACACTCTATCACAAAAATATACTTTTATCTCCTTTATCACGAAACTCTACAATTATAATTCTTTCTTAGACATAAATTTTTTGTAACTTGTTTGGATGTTAGCATGGCGAAGGATACTTGTGTGTCCCTTAGATGCCAGTGCTCCATGTGGATGCTAGCACATTGAATGGATGCTAGTGCATTATTGGGACTTACACCTGACCCTCATTGTTCTCACAATACTCAAACACCACGCACTTGATGCATGTTAATGTGCATTGTGGGTAATATTTCCTAAATTTAGCCTATCAAATAAAAGTGAAATTCAATTTTTTTTGCATATTTCATCATACGCATCTCCCCACTCCACATCGACCCTCAACTCCTTGACTTGTGATAATAAGAACTCATGTATACAAGGTATTTTTTCTAAGAACTCTTAGTTTTCTCAACAAAATCCTCATCGTGAATAGTAAAAATGAGCTTTGAGGGGCCAATTTTTCAAGTATATAGTCAATTTTTTGCTCAATTTTAATTGAAAACATGGCTAGAACTCTCACAACTTCTTGTTTTCACCCTCTTGGCTAGGGTAAAAACATGAGGGGTTAATATATTCACCTCATCTTTATTAGGCCTTTCTTCTAATACACTGTACTTTCTATATCATACTTCTCATTGTGGTAGTTTCTTCTAAGTTCAAAAAATTGACATGTTTTTAGTTTTGTAGATTTTTGGATTTCATGACAAAAACTTTAGCTTCTTGTTGAGAATAATTAGAATATGCTTGGTCGAGCTCAACATCGCCTACAATATTATGTTTGTATTAATCATAGAACTTCTCTCTATCTACTACTTTAATGTAGATGATTTATTTGAACAATCAACTCACTAAAGTAGGGACAAAATGTAGTGTCAAAAATTTCATTTGATGTTGATTTCACAGTTATTCATTATGTCTCTGACATTTGTGACAAAACTTATGATTGAAATTTTACGATTTTGACTTCATAGGTGGCAATTGCAAAGCATTGGTAGCCTTTGATTTGAAAATCAACATAATTTTGTCAGATGAAAATAGGGCATGTAGATATCTATGAGATGCACTAGCATAGTAAAAAAATCAAAATTTAAATTAGAATATTTCATGTATTTTGTCCTTAATGTGTGTCACAATGACCAAACACATGTGTAATGTTTCCTCTTGCCTGTTCGACCAAACAAAACCCTCTCCTTCATTTTCACAAATTCTTCATAACTTTTAGCTCACTCATCACTCACTCTCCTTGAATAGCGAATCTCTACTAGAATACACTTGAATCTCACCAACAACAATGATTAAGGTCCCTCTTGTCTTCTACAATATTGTGCCTATCAAATTGTTTCTCAAGAGGAGTCAGATTTTTTTGGTAATGCTCTTTCTTATCATTTTTTATATAATTGTCTACACGCCTTTATTTATTGTGATAAGGGTTTTCCTCTACAGTGGGGATTGTTTGTATTGCACATAATTTATCAAATTATTTTTTTTTCATTTGGATGGTCTATTTTTATCTTGTCTAGTTGTTTGTGAAGGTCGAAAGACCAAAATGGGGGTTTGACTAAGGCAAACCCCTAAACAACACCCAACATTTTTTTGTCCAAGTTTGAAGGCTTGACAAACTAGATTTTGTCATTTGGGAACTTGTCAAAATTGTTTTTCAGCTTCCCCTAAACAACACCAACATTATTTTTGTCTCCTTGTGTGCAAGTTTCAAGACTCGACAAACTAGATTGTGTCATTTGGGAACTTATCAATTATTTTTAACTAGACAATAGTGCGGCACTGTCGTCCATGTGGCACACTAGCATCCACGACCGAGAGCTAACATGTCTAGTGGTGACTCCCCTGGTCTTTGTGCTTTCCATTTCTATGGATTAAACATTTTTACCTTTTTGTATATAGTTTTCATCAAGTAATCTATGTTTACATTCTCTTTTCAAGTTAGTCTAAAATTGTTTCCATAACATAAACACCCTCTTAACCATTTAGTTAGATCTTTTGAGGTTATCAATGGTTATTTTCTCCTTGAGACCCTATCATCTTGAGTGTAAAAAACACTATCCTTTACACCACTATAGATGTTTTTTAGATGCCTACTAATGCTTACAAACGATAGCTTTTAGTTACCTGCTTACTATTTCCTACATATAAAATTCTTGATACAAAAATGGTATGTGACATTATTGATCTTGATTCTACTTGGCATCATGAAATCCATACCTCTCTTAAGAAATAAAAATCTCTCACCCAACCTATCCCACAACAAAAAAAATAACATTCATCCAACATGATACTAATTTCACCTTTGTTGATAGTACTTTATTTTAGTGGTTATAATGATACAATATTGTGAAGTATTAAACTGAATGAAGCAAACTCAACACTTACAAAAATACACAATAATATTTGTGGAGCTCATACCAATGGCAGTGCCTTTAGCAAAGAATTTTCTTGGAATTGGATACTATTGGCCAATAAAGGAGCAATATTCATACTAATATACCAAGAAGTGCATCATCTATCAAGAGAACAACAATCTCAATCATGTCACCTCATGATTATGACGATAAGAATACTACTACTACCACTAAACACTTTAGTAAGTAAGTTAAATCCACTCCTCCCACTTACATGACTTGAAAACATTTCAAAATTTTCCTTAATCATGTAATTTGCTAGTATGGTCTTCCCATCTCCATTTCTATTAACAATGGAAGATATATTAATAATCAATTAGCCTAGGCCTTCGATGATTTTTGTTACATTAAATAAAAAAAATTAAATTCTCAATAAGATCATCAACAATGTTGGGGATGATTGACACTTATAAATCCATCCCACCCTTTAGGCTTATTGTATCAATATCTATACAATTATTAAAGCTATTATGTATTCCCTAGTATTTAGTACTTAAGTGATCTTACCAATCGAGGTCAAACTTTCCTCCTTGCATATCTTAATGCAATATCTCCTTGATGAGGACTATACAACTACTTATACAAATGAATTAGATCTTCTAGGTGAATACCACCTTGCAACTCTAGATTATCTAAAAGTATATTAGAAATATCTATGATTTAGCTATAAAAAAAAACCTTAGAAGTAAATAATTTGAAATTGGTGACCTTGTAACTATAAAATACATTAGAAAATAATAATTTGAAATTGATTACCTAATACTTGATGAATATTAGTGGAGCACAAAATAGGACAAGAAAAGAAAAGGAAAACTTAAATGTGAATAACTAGGCCCTTAGATTATTATAATGAAGCACGATTTATGAGTATAAAGGCCAGCTAAACCACATAGCCAATAACTCGAGGAATCATCAAACTATTGGATATTAGAGTTGTTCTAATGTGTTATTGTCATTGATGTCAACATAATCCTGTATTTCTTGTGCTTTGGTGTTGCAGCAAATTGGTTTGGGTGATTTACTGCAGATATGTTGATGCAGATTAATGGGTTTTGAGATACTTATCTCTAGTTGATTAAGTATGAGTTTTAGTGTTCCGGAAGGTGATTTGATCAAGTTATGTGATTTGGTGTGATGATTGGTTTTTTTGTTGGTTTTGTATTATAGAGTTGTGATTTCTGGTTTGCATTGCTCTAGAATTGATTCATTATGTTGTGTGAGTTTTGGAGAGTGTTTGGGATGTTCATGTGTGTCCTTAGTTCAAGTGGTTCATGATTTAGAACTTCACAAGCGTATCTTTCAGTATGTTGTTGGTGTTCTTGAACTCCAATGATGAAATGATGATGATTCTAGTTATCCAGGTTCTTGCAGAGGAATTCACGTTTCTTGTTGATGAGCTTCGATCATGTTCTATGTGTTTTGGTGGTTTGTATTGATCATGGTGCACATGATTGAAGATTTTATTGGTTCGGTGGTATTCTTCGTGTTATACGACCTTTTGGCTGACTTGATGGTTCTTGCATTTTACGGATGATCTTGTTGAGATATTTGGTGGTGTTGCATGTTTGAGGATTTGATTTGCGTCCATGGTATGTCCTTGCTGACATTGTATTGGTCCACATATTGATTTATGTATCGTGTGATGTAATTTTGTGATTAGGTATTATGTGTTGAGCCAACCTTGAGGTTAAGGTTGATGATTTGTATAAATGTGTTGTAATCATGCAAGATGTATGTTTGCGGTTATGTCTGCGTTCTTTGAGAGTGTTGTATGTGCAAACAAGCAAATTGATCTTTCAGAAGTGTGTGGAAGAGAAGAGGAGTGTTGTAGTGTCGACAATGTGCTTAACTGAAACTATAATCAAGCATTTGGAGATGTTATTCTTTTAGTTCATGTAATCTGGATTGTTGTCCAATCATTGTAAGGTAGTGAGCCTTCCCAGGGTTGTAGCCCTTTGTTGTTTTAAGCAGTGAGCTCTAGGTAGTGTCCCTGAATGCATGTGCATTCCCTATTGTAATATGTACACATACTACTGCAGAATATCATGACATTGTGGGTAGGTTCCCACCGTGGTTTTTCCCTTAACCGAGTTTTCCACGTAAAAAACTTGTGTGTTATGTGTGTTGTTTATGTTTTCTATCGTTGTTCCTAATCAGATCCGGAGTTGAGATTAATTTATATAAGTTTGGTGAAAACAAATTCATCGCCCCACGCGCAGCCCCCCCCCCCCCCCCCCCCCTCAGTTTTCCTGCATTGTTGATTGCCCACAAACACCATTCATCTTAAGTGCTTCTATTTATATATTGAAAAAAATCTAAAAGTAAAAAAGGAAAGAAAAAAAAGGATTTTTTTTTTAAATAAAAAATGTATTTTTATAATAGAAAATCCAAAAATATAGCAAAGATAAAATTTATCATTTGGTGAAAACCATCTTTATTACACCTTTTTCAATCATCATGATGAAACATAATCACAAGTTTCATGTATGAAACTTAGGATCTATCTTATCTATAAGTACCCTACAAACTTGGGAGAATTGATATATCTATCCCTTCACCTACCCATTGTCATCCAGGTTAAAATGTTATATAGGATAAGGGATGACACCTTGATCAATGCATCAGACTCTAAGACATTACCTGTCAGTATTACAAC
This sequence comes from Cryptomeria japonica, assembly GCF_030272615.1. NCBI lineage: Eukaryota > Viridiplantae > Streptophyta > Pinopsida > Cupressales > Cupressaceae > Cryptomeria > Cryptomeria japonica. The sequence goes on along the minus strand of NC_081414.1, from coordinate 187,066,240 downwards.
ATTATGATATGTAGCTTTTAGCCTTACTATCCATTGACCCTTTAAGTCTAACAATATCATTGTACCTCTCATAGCATGACCCCTATCTATTTATAATTTTTATATTACAATAAAAAATGTAATGGCATAATGTCATATTAGAAAGATTAGGTCTCTAAGGCTCACAAATCCCTAGTTTGAAACTTTAGTTAGTTAACTATCATTATCAAAATCTTACAAACTTAAGAGATGCAATTATTTTAGTTCCCACTATTGGAGCACCTAGGAAAACAACTTGTAGACCAAAAAACACTTCGCAATGCAAAGAGAAGCAATTGCAAAGATGTTATTTCACCAAATGTGAATGATGATTTGAGATGATGAGGTAATTAAAATTATCAAACACCTTTTATAAATAACGAAGGCATGATGAGGCATGAGAAACCACTATCTAACTACCCATTAAAAAAATTAAATGCACTATGAATAATATTAAATATCGAGCAACTAATATATAATAATGTGATATGTCCACCACCCATGTAAACTTAAGTTATGTGAATGGAATAAAACCACATTCACACCAACACTCCCTCTTAAGTGCAAATTAGGGAGTGAAATTATTATGCAACATGGGTCCTGACAACTAAGCCATGTTAGGTACCCATGCACAACTACAATGCAATGGAATCTCTCACAAATGGAGAAAAGGAGAAAAGAAATGTGGGAGAATACTCTTCTTTGAGAGATGGATCGTGAAGCACTAAGAAGCCTCCAAATTTTTTTCTAAAAACAAGAAAATGAAGAACATCATTGAAGCACGAAGAAGCCATAAACAACTGTCAAAAGAAGATGATATGGTGTTATAACTTAAAGAACCTCATATAAAACAATATGATGAGTAGGATCCAGAAGACAACAATCTGCATGAGTGCCCCAAACGACACTACTTGAACAATAAAAAATATAGATGGCACATAAATTTTCACGAGTGACCCCAACGACACTACTCAACCATTGAATTTGTATGAGTGATCTCATCATCACTACTCAACCAATGCAAGTTAAAAATATAGGTGCAATTTTCTAACTCGAACCATGATCAAATCAATTGAGGATAGAAGGTTGACTCTACGGAATAGGAATGCAAGAGCGTCTACACTTACTACAAGAAAAACCAAGAAAGCATTAGCACAAAGAGTATAATACCCCCCACGATGATGCTTAGGAAGAGCTTTGGCAAGTCCATTAAAACCGTGTCACCAAACAATGCATGAAGGAGAAGATACAATATATGAAGTGACCAATATAGAGTACCTACAACTGAAAAAAGGGTGTGCACCAAGACTACACACATGCATGAGGCAAGAATCTCAACGATCTTATTATTGTCGTGGAGGGACGCTCAATTCACAAAGTTGTGATTAATAAACAACAAGGGTACTACAAAACACCCTATGGCACTTTATAATACAATGTGATTACAATAATATGGCATAATATCAGTGCAAAATCCCCAAAATACATGAACAAGAATGTGGTACTTTATCTCAATGCATCTAGAAAAGAAAGTGCTTACAAAAGATGCTCAAATGAACCAAATGGGCAAAAATCATGTATATACATATGATGCAACCAAAAAGAAGCTACTAGGCACACAAATAGAATGTTTCCAAGTGATAAAACAACCAAGTAACTAACTAGAGTGTCAAAATGTAAAATCATGATTTAATTGCATGTGGGTCAAAATCTAGAAGAAGTCCACAAATAGACTGAAAGTGCTATGAAAGACCTTTCCAACATTGCAAGAATTGTGAGAAATGAAGAAACGCCTCAATAGTTATGATCTTGGAAGCCCATTATGCACTATTAATTTTGACAAGCTACAAAATGCATTAAAAAAAAACCTACACCATGAGATAGTGCATGAAACCACCTTTCCAATGATATGTCGTTTGCCAAAAACTGACACTGTACCCTCAATATATGGTCATTTGAAAAAAAATGCTTATAAAGGCCACCTCATTTTAGCACTCGAGAGGTAGGGTTTGGACACCCATAAGATTTACTACTCACCATGTGAGAAAAAAGGACCACCCAAGAGGATAGCGAAACCAAGGACACATGTGTCAATGGGGTGGTGGGGTCCAGTGTAGTTCTATGCGCCACCCCCTATGTATACAACCACAAACCTCAAGCCACGAGGGGAACCTATATGAGAAGACACAAGTCTATACTAGGAATCCATGTATAAAAGGAGCTAAAAACACTTCCCATGATTAATGTGGGACAAACAAACGGATGCAGTACAAGTTTAACAGGAAACCTCTTCACGGAACAAAAACCCTAAAATGCATAATTGAGGGAAAAAATGTAAAACATTATGCAAAGACTTTGGGAGACCACTCCAAGGAAGATCGAGAGTCTACCCATGGAAATGAAGATCTCATGGATTGTGTGGTCAAGACAAACTCCTCGTTGCGCTTGAGCTAGCAAATAAATGAGTCCATGGTGACTTTGGGCCAATAAAATGACGCTCAAATTGCCAATCAATATAAGTCGTGGACCAATGAAAATAAGTTGTCAACTAAATAATGTCAATCCAAATACCAAGAAATCACACACTGTCAATCCAAATACCAAGAAATCACACACTACCCATAGAGAATCCTTGGCTAAATTAAATTTTATGTGACCAATATCAAAGTGTCGATGCAAACAAAGGATCCTTGATCAAAACCAAAACTTATGCTCTTTACTAGAGGCTGGTTAGTTTGATGAATGGGCATGCCAACCAACAATTATGATGCAGGATCATCCCTTGTTGATGCATTTTGTATTTATTTTGATGTTCAAGGCTTTTTTTGGGTTGATGTAGTTCATAGTGAGTTGATGGGATCAAAATCTTTGGATTAGGATGAATAGAATTGTCTCTGAATTCAAAATTGGAGTTTCTTGCGAAAACCCAATTTGAATTTCCTAGTACATTTTGGGTTGTAAAGGGTTGGAATTTGTTCTCCAATCTTGGTTTTGGTCTTATTTATGTGCCTATTTATGCAAAATAAGGTCTTGGAAGATCATGTAGACCATGTGGGTCTTGGTTTGTACCTTTCATGTTTTGAGGGTCAAGTTACATGTTAAAAGCTGCTAAGTTGTCACAAAAAGTGCATACACTTTTGCATTTTTTGATGGAATAAGTTGTAATTGAATTTGGGCAGTCAGAACTGATGCAACTTGATGAAAAAAGATTGTAATTATGACAAGAATAGATAGAATAAAATTGAATGAAAGAAAAAAACTTGGTTTTGACAATTCCAAACTTTTTAAAGAAAATTCCACATCCAACTCCACGTAGGGAGACTTGAGAGGGACAAACGCTAGTAAATTGTACTAAAATAGAATTGAAGCTTTGTACACCATTGAAATGGTGCTACAAAAGAAAAATAAATATATATCAAACTGTAGATGAAAAACCAAGGACCTAAAAATGAACACTAGTGAAAACTCTCAGCCATGAAGGGGTTGTAGAATTGTCAGCTTGGGTACCATGTTGGAACACACAAGAAAACTGTTGGCATTTGGCATTATAACAGACAAGGAGAGATTGTTGTCATTTCAATAAGGATATTGAGAAGATTGTTGATGATTATGGATAAAACTGATTAAGGATGTTTACTGTCTTAATATTATTATTTTGTCATTGATGTCAAGAAATTGATTTTCTAATTCAGTATGATGTTGCCATATCTTGAGAAGTATGATTCGATGAGTATAAATATGTCGGTAAAAGACACAGAAAGAATATGATGGATAAGGGGAGAAATAAGTTATTCAATGGGCAACTATTACTGACTTAGACAATGATGAGATTATGATGATTAGATTGTTTTGATATCCTACATATGTTATTGATTGAAAGGTTAATACTATACTATGTTACCGAGCAAAGAACCTAGTCGGTAAACCCTAAGGAACCTAGTCGGTAAACCCTAAGGTTATCGCTATTGGTTAATGAAGGCAGAATGTCTACCGAGTAAAGTTTAGTATTTACTGAGTTGCAACCGAGTAATAACAGAATGCATTGAATGAATAAAAGCATTATTTAATGAAGGAAGCTGATGAGATGGCTATGATTAAATGATTGGTATGTCATGAATGAAGTTTGTTAAAGAATCTATGGCAAAGGATAATCGACAGGAAGATCTATAGCTCAAATTGAACTGCAATACCCTAGCACAAGTTCCAAGAAATATATGCAAGTTCCAAGGCGGGTTAAAACGTTTTCAGATCTAAGGATACATTGAACCTGGACAAAGTTTGAAGATCTGATGGCTATGATTGATCATGGGAAATGTGATCAAGGAGTTTAAGCAGTTGGCGAATTGTTTATAAATAGGGAACTGTTGATAAACAATGTATGCGGGCAAGTGTATGCACAGGGATGCTACATAGTGATTACCGAGCACAGAAGCTTGAAGATCTATTTTGAATAACAGAGTATAGAGCCCAGCAGATGGACAAGATTAGTTCTATGTCTATATTGTATTGAGAAAATAAGAATCTGCTTTAGCATTTTAGATGTGAAGTTGCAGATAGATTTTTATTACTGTTATTTTGTGAAGTGACAAAAAATCTCTTAATTGAGTGGACTTAATAGTCTTGTTTGTAAAACCCTCTAGCAAGGTGACATTCTGATTGAGTGTTTGAAATCCTTTAATAAGGTCACTTCTAACAAGGTGAAGATCCTAACAGATCTGAGGGAAATCCCTTAACCGGGTCACATCTAGCAATGTGTTTGTAATCTTTAACAGGATTTGCTTTTAACCGAGCATACTCTAGAAGAGTATATTTCTTAGTGGGTCTGAAATCCCACAGTGGTTTTTCCCTATTTGGGTTTCCACGTTAAATCTGGTGTTATGAGTGTTATGATGTTTATATGCTTTTGAGTTTGCATGTTTAGCAAGTTTTGGTTATATTACTGAAGTATATGTTACTGAGGTTGAATCTGATGTTTTTATGGAAGATTAAGTTTGTATGATTCACCCCCCCCCTCTCATCTTATTAGCTTGGCATCTGTACTTATCTTTAAGTATCAGAACTATCAATTGGTATCAGAGATTTGGACTCCGGAAGAAAAAGTTTAAAGGTACTTGAGGCAAAGATCCAAAGATGTATAAGAGGGATGCACTGAAGCTGAACAAGTCAAGTTTCTCTACATGGCAGAAAAGGATGAAGCTACACCTATCAGGAGTTGGAGAATATGCTGTATATTATCTGGAGAATGATTTCATCACATCGAGCACCTATCTATTGATAATGGAAGAAATAAAGGCAAAGCAATAACATATCCAAGCAATGATTGAAATAACATTTGCATTGACCGATTCAGAGTTTAATGATCTAGAAGGCTGCAATGATGCAAAGGCAATGTGGGACAAGCTCGTATCTGTGTATGGTGGAGATGAACATGTTCAAAGAGCAAAAGTGGATAGTCTAAGAGGAAAACTTGAATCTATGAGGATGAATGAAGGTGAGAACATAACTCAGTACAGTACAAGACTAAAGGAGATTGTCAATCAAATCAAAGGAGCAGGTGGAACTATTGAAGAAAAGGATATAACAAGTAAGTTGTTAAGAACCCTTCTACCAGCTTATGCAATCCGAGTCTCTGCAATCAATGAATTGAGGTTTGTACCAAATATGCAGTTTCTTTAGATGGTACTATTGGTAAGCTACATGCATATGAGTTAAGTAACTTTGATAACAGTGGGTCATCGGTAAATAAAGTTGAATCTGCATTTAGTTCTTTTCATATTGGTGAATCTGATGATTACAATGATAGAATGATTAAGTACACTAAAGGGGATCATAGTGGAGCAAGTGAAAGATTTCGCAAGAACATGGAGGAAGTACACAAACTGTATGAGGAAATCAGAAAGCAAGAAGAGTTTGAAGCACTATTAGCCAGAAGGTTACCGAGAGGCAAAGGTAAGTATAAAGGAAAACTACCTTTGAAATGTTTCAATTGTGATAAGATAAGACATATGGCTTCTAACTGTCCTGACAAATATTCTACTGAAAAGAGAGATTACCAAGATGACAGACAGAAAGATAATCATTACAGAGGACACCAAGACTTCAGAAGAAGAGATAGAAAGACATGCTTAATAGCCGATGAGGAATTCAATGATGATAAATCAGTTGAAACTGATACAGAGGAAGTAGTTTATGTGGCTATCAAAGATGGATCAGATGAAGAAAGGTATGAAGAAGAAGCCCTAATATCTCACATAAATACTAATGATTCTTGGATCAGAGATAGTGGATGCTCACATCACATGACAGGTGATAAACACAAGTTTGTTATGTTAGAAGACTATGATGGAGGCTATGTAAGATTTGGTAATGATGCACCATGTCCAGTAAGAGGTAAAGGATCCATAACACTTCTTGATAATGCAAGATGCAATGATGTTTATTGGGTTGAAGGTTTGAAATACAATTTGTTGAGTGTAGCACAGCTAAACATTACAGGATACCGAATAGAATTTCATAAAGGAATTGTCAAAGTTCATGACAAGCATGGAAAGTTAGCTGCTACCGGGACACAAACAAAAGGTAACACATTTCACCTTGACTCAACTCGAAATAAATGTCTGTATGCAAAGATAGATGATACTTGGTTATGGCATAAAAGGTTTTGTCATGTAAATTTTGATAATCTGATCAAAATAAGCAAGAAGCACTGAGTAAGAGGTCTATCGAGTCTTGAAAAACCTGAGAATGCTATGTGCCGAGGATGCCAGATGGGTAAAATGACAAGATCAAGCTTTACAAGTAAGTCCTACACCTCCAAGGGAATTTTAGATCTTGTGCACGCTGATCTTTGTGGTCCTATGAAAGTTCAAAGTTATTATGGTGATAAATATTTCATATTATTTGTGGATGATTACTCAAGGATGATGTCAATAATGTTTTTAAAAGAAAAATTAGAAGCTTTTCAAATGTTTAAATGGTACAAGGCAAGAGTTGAAAATGAAACAGGAAGACAACTAAAATGTCTTAGATCAGATAGAGGAGGAGAGTTCACATCTAATGAGTTCAACTTATTCTGCAATGATCATGGTATAAAAAGACAAGTCTCTGCACCGAGAACTCCATAACAAAATGGAATTGCTAAGAGAAGAAACAGATCTATTGTGGATTGTGTCAGATCCCTGATGATTGAAATGAAAGTGCCACAAACATTTTGGAGAGAAGCAATAAGCACAGTAGTTTACACCCTGAACCGAGTACAACTGAAGAAAGGTACTTTGAAGACACCATATGAAATCTGGTATGACAAGAAACCTAATGTAAGTTATTTTAAAATCTTTGGAAGTAGATGCTACGTACACAAGGATGATAGAAATGGCAAGTTTGATCAGAAAAGTGAAGAAGGAACATTTCTTGGTTATTCTTCTAGAAGTAAAGCATTTAAATGTCTGATCAAATCATCTAACAAAATAGTAGAAAGTGCAAATGTGAAAATTGATGAATTTGTAGAAACAAATGATGAAGGAAAATCCAAAGAACTAGAAGATTATGATGAATTTATCTATGTTCAACCGACAAGTCTTACCGAGAGAACTGTTGAATAAAATGAAGAGAATATCCAGTTACAAAGTGATGAAGAAGATCATACAAAGCCTACCGAGCCTGTATTAGCCAAGTATGTTAGAAGACATCATGTACCAAGTCAGATTATAGGAGATAAGGATTATCTAGTGATGACAAGGAACAAACTGAGACAGAACACATGTCTGATATCTGAATTTGAACCGAGAATAGTGAAAGAGGCATTTAACAGTGAAGATTGGATAAATGCTATGACAGAAGAGATTGATCAAATCAAGAAGAATGACACATGGACACTGGTCCCAAGACCGAAGGACAAAAATGTAATCGGTACAAAATGGATTTTCAGAAACAAGCTGAATGAAAAAGGAGAGGTCATTCGAAATAAAGCAAGACTAGTTTGCAAAGGTTATGCCCAAGAAGAAGGAATTGATTATGGTGATACTTTTGCACCTGTAGCAAGACTTAAAGGAGTAAGAACATTGTTGGCATATGCTGCTTACAAGAATTTCAAGGTATATCAAATGGATGTCAAATCTGCATTTCTGAATGGTATATTAGAAGAAGAAGTTTTTATTGAACAACCTGAAGGATTTGCTGAAGACAATAATAAAGATCAGGTATGTAAATTGAACAAAGCTTTATATGGTTTGAAACAAGCACGTAGAGCATGGTATGAAAGATTGCACTCTTATTTAATCAAGATTGGTTTTATAAGAACAAGTGAAAACAACAATATTTACATGAAGAATGATGAAAATGGAATACTGATCTCAGCCATATTTGTTGATGATATTATATTTTGTGGGAATGACTCTCTATGTAAGAACTTTGGAAATGAAATGAGCAAAGAATTTGAGATGTCATTAATCAGTGAGATAAATTATTTTATAGGTTTACAGATACTACAAATGAAAGATGAGATTTTCATTACTCAATCCAAGTACATAAAGGAAATCTTGAAGAAATTTGGAATGGAGGATTCAAAACCAGTAAGTACTCCTATGACTACCAACTGTAAACTATCAAAGAATGATGAATCTGCATCTATTGATGAGACACTTTACCGATCCATGATTGGAAAATTGCAATAAGTTGTTCACAACAGGCCAGACATAGCACATGCAGTAGGTATAGTTGCAAGATTCTCTGCAGATCCTAAGGAAACACACATGACAACAATCAAGAGAATTTTCAGATACTTAAAATGCACTGAGGATTATGGCTTAGTATATCAGAAAAGAAATGATTTTGATTTAAAAGTTTATACTGATGCTGATTGGGCAGGCAACATTGATGACAAAAAAAGCACAAGTGGAGGAGCTTTCTTTTTAGGAAAAAGACTAGTGAGTTGGCTTAGCAAGAAACAAGGATGTGTTTCACAGTCAATAATAGAAGCTGAATACGTTGTTGCAACATTGAATTGTACCAACATAGCATGGATCAAACAACTATTGGAAGGTATAAATGAGAAAGTTACCGATCCAGTAACTATATTCTGTGACAATACTAGTGCCATTAATATTTCAAAGAATCTTGTTATGCACTCTAAGACAAAGCACATCTCTATCAAATATCATTATCTTAGAGAAGAAGCTCAAGAGAAGAAAGTGGTGTTGAAGTATGTTAGCACAAAGGAACAAATAGCAGATATCTTCACCAAGCCACTACCAAGGGACACTTTTGAGTGTCTCAGAAGTAAGTTAGGGGTCCTACCCCTATCTTCTACTCACTGACCGAGTTCGGTGAAAGCATCAATTCGATGACTCTACAGAATATCTTTAGGAGTTGATGCTGATTTACACACTTTAGGAGGTTTTCTAAAGGTGTGCAGGAAACAAATACAAGGAACAAGAATTGAAGACATAATGCTCTGATCGAGACTAAGTTGACACATAACAGCAGGAAATCACTTCATACAGGAAGAAATTATGTTTTAGTTCTTTACTTTTTGGCATTGTTGTCAAAGGGGGAGAAGGCAGAAGAGAAGAGGAGAAGATTGAAGAAGAGGAGAAGACTAATGTATGGGGGAGAATTCTGATGACAAGGGGAGAGCATTTTAGCATTTCAGAATCTTGCAACAATCCGAATCAATTAGGTCAAATCAATTGGTTTTGCCATCAATGCCAAAGGGGGAGATTGTTGGCATTTGGCATTATAATAGACAAGGAGAGATTGTTGGCATTTCAATAAGGATATTTAGAAGGTTGTTGATGATTATGGATAAAACTGATTAAGGATGTTTACTGTCTTAATATTATTATTGTCATTGATGTCAAGAAATTGATTTTCTAATTCAGTATGATGTTGCCATATCTCGAGAAGTATAAAGATGTTGGTAAAAGACACAGAAAGAATATTGTGGATAAGGGGAGAAATAAGTTATTCAATGGGCAACTATTACCGAGTTAGATAGTGATGAGATCATGATGATTAGATTGTTTTGATATCCTACATATGTTATTGATTGAAAGGTTAATACTATACTATGTTACCGAGCAAAGAACCTAGTCGGCAAACCCTAAGGAACCTAGTCAGTAAACCCTAGGGTTATCGCTATCGGTTAATGAAGGCAGAATGTCTACCGAGTGAAGTTTAGTATTTACCGAGTTGCAACCGAGTAATAACAGAATGCATTGAATGAATAAAAGCATTATTTAATGAAGGAAGCTGATGAGCTGGCTATGATTAAATGATTGGTATGCCGTGAATGAAGTTTGTTAAAAAATCTATGGCAAAGGATAATCGGCAGGAAGATCTACAACTCATATTGAATCGCAATACCCTAGCACAAGTTCCAAGAAATATATGCAAGTTCCAAGGCGGGGTAAAACATTTTCAGATCTAAGGATACATTGAACCTGGACAAAGTTTGAAGATCTGATGGCTATGATTGATCATGGGAAATGTGATCAAGGAGTTTAAGCGGTTGGCGAATTGTTTATAAATAGGGAACTGTTGATAAACAATGTATGCGGGCAAGTGTATGCACAGGGATGCTACATAGTGATTACCGAGCACAGAAGCTTGAAGATCTGTTTTGAATAACAAAGTATAGAGCCCAACAGATGGACAAGATTAGTTCTATGTCTATATTATATTGAGCAAATAAGAATCTGCTTTAGCATTTTAGATGTGAAGTTGCAGATAGATTTTTATTACTGTTATTTTGTGAAGTGACAGAAAATCTCTTAACCGAGTGGATTTAACAGTCTTATTTGTAAAACCCTCTAGCAAGGTGACATTCTGATTGAGTGTTTGAAATCCTTTAACAAGGTCACTTGTAACAAGGTGAAGATCCTAACAGGTCTGAGGGAAATCCCTTAACCGGGTCACATCTAGCAATGTGTTTGTAATCTTTAAAAGGATTTGCTTTTAACCGAGCATACTCTAGAAGAGTATATTTCTTAGTGGGTCTGAAATCCCACAGTGGTTTTTCCCTATTTGGGTTTTCACGTTAAATCTGGTGTTATGAGTGTTATGATGTTTATATGCTTTTGAGTTTGCATGTTTAGCAGTTTTGGTTATATTACTTAAGTATATGTTACCGAGGTTGAATCTGATGTTTTTATAGAAGATTAAGTTTGTATGATTCACCCCCCCTCTCATCTTATTAGTTGGCATTTGTACTTATCTTTAAGTATCAGAACTATCAATTGGTATCAGAACTTTGGACTCTGGAAGAAAAAGTTTACAGGTACTTGAGGCAAAGATCCAAATATGTATAAGAGGGATGCACTAAAGCTGAACAAGTCAAGTTTCTCTACATGGCAGAAAAGGATGAAGCTGCACCTATTAGGAGTTGGCGAATATGTTGTATATTATCTGGAGAATGATTTCATCACACCGAGCACCTATCTAACTATGTGCTACAAAAATTGAATGCATTATGAACAATATTAAATACTGAGCAACTAATATCTAATAATGTGATATGTTGGCCACCCAAGTAAACTTAAGTGTGTGTTGGTGGAATAAAATAACATTGACACCAACATCCACAACATACTTTCCCAAGTACACCATAGTTCTTTATATTTTAAGGTTATGACTATTGGGACATGAGTCTTGCATTTGCCTTTTATCTTTTTCATTATTGATTTTCATGCATTTTCATCGTGGTTTGTTATATCATGATACTTAACATCTATGTAACTATAGACACCTAATTTCATCCATACATGATCACACTTGACTTTAGCCCATCTTGAATCCAATTAAATAAATATTTATTACTTATTTCATAGATCCTTTTTCTCTACCCCTCACCCTTAATTAAATAATTTTTCATTTATTTATTAAGTTTAATATTTACCATTATCACTCACCTTTTTTTTATCAGTAATATATATTTTATTATTTATAAAAATAAAGGATTACATATTATATTCGAAAACACATCCCTCCAAAATCCACCATGACTAAAAAATAGAACCACCTTGTAAGACACCCCAAACCATATACATTTTATCAAATACAACGTACCAAATTACATAGCTATACATCAATGTCACCATTAACACTGGACCTTGGAGCAAGATGGTCTTCAAATACCTCAATTTTTCTAAAAAAAAACATCACCCCCTGAACCCCCCTACCAGAAACATATTTACTGTATTCTCAAAAACCCTACATAAATTGTCGGCTAATAAAACCAAGGACAATTTTTTTTTAGCTCCATCCCCAATTTGCTGTTATTCATTGAGAACACTGCAACTTTGGATTACCGTGGCGATTATGCCAATAGTCTTTAGGGTCGAATTTCGGGCCTTAATGACCCTATTTCTTTTTCTCCTCCTGAGTTTTATGCCTCTCAATCTCCTTCTCTTGCACAAACTCTTAAGCTCTCCCAACCAATTAGGGTATCCTCCCACCACTCTTCTTTATTCTCACCATCCCTTCATAGAATGAAAGTCTTGAATTCTATATTTTCTTCACTAATACAAATGCCTTCACTCATGTTCCTTCACAAGCCTTTTCTAGGGACTACTCTTGTATGCAAAAATTTCAACCCAAAGAGATAAACCTTCAACGTGCAAGCTTGAAGCACCCACTCCACCTCCTCCTTAGTGCCTAGTTCCAAACCCCACACAACCACCATTGACACTACATTTACATTAGTGTAGAACATGAATTGCGATTAAATCCTCCCCAAGCAATATGTCTAGAATTTGGAGAAAAATAGGATCCCCGTGCTTGAAAATGCCACACAACCTCTTCTCATAGATCTTACCCAGAAAGGTCAATTGTTTTGACAATGAAAGTGAAAGAATTGTCTCCATCCTCTCTGCTTTGCACCAGTTCACCAGCTCCTTCGTACCTCTGATCATTGCCTTTCCACCTTGCTTTGAAATGGGAACCAACACAAAGTGTCCTTTTAATCACTCACCACCCACCGTGACCACTAAAACTCATCATTCCTTCTCAAATGCCGATGTACTCTCATCTTCGTACGCCATCTCAATCCCTCATAAATCCTCCCATATCTCTTCACCTTGCATTAAATTTAATGATATCCTTGCTTTGGACATAATGTCCACAACAATATTACCCTCTTGAACGGTATGTGAAATTTGGAAATTTTTTAATTCTTTAATTTCTTTTAAAAATATTTTTAAAAATGTATCTAATATCCATGAAGGTTCCTCCCATTTGATTAAGGCATTAACAACTATCAATGAATCCCCTTCAAGGTGTAACTTAGAGTTTTTGCAAGTTGTTTGGCCATCCTCACTCCCCAAAGTGCAGCTTGGACCTTGGCTTCATTATTCGTCTCTACCAAAAGCCATCTCATGCCAAGGGTGACAATAACACGCTTCTAATTACGAGCCACATATCCATCCCCTGATAGGCTTGAATTCCCTTTTGATGCACCATTAAAATTAATTTTGATCCATCTCAATTTAGTTTCCTCCACTACACTTTGGTCATGTCCTAACACTTTGGATCAATCCAAGGAAGCCCATTAATAGGCTAGAATTTAATCAATAGCCAAATCTGTTGCATTAATTCTATCTGTTTGAGTAAAAGGGACCTTATTAAGGTTGACTTTAGATGCAGTTGAAATCAACTCTGAAATACCAGTTTCAATTCTTCTACACATACTTCTCAATGAATCCAATTTGTCTTGAAATGTTCTTCTATTGCGTTCTTTCCACACTTCCCAGATAACAGTCAAAGGGCAAACTTTCCAAATACTAGAGAAAGTAAAAATCAGACTGGATCAAAACTAACTTTGAAAAAAACCCTTTAATGTTGAGGGTAGGGGAATTTCCCATCCCAACTTGTTCAAGAAATACTTCCAACATTATGAAATAAATTCATAATGAAGAATATAAATGATCTAGAGTATCCTCTTCTCCATTACAAAGAAAGCACTTAAAAGGACTAGCAAAGCTAAGCTTTTTCAATCTTTCTCCTGTTAAAACATGACCTCTCAAAGCTAGCCATGAGAAAGAGTAAGCTTTGGGAAGACATGATTTATTCCAACACAAATCTTATCGCCAATCCTCCATATCTATTGCTACCTCTAATAATTTATATCCTACCTTTACTAAATACTTCTCAAATTTAGAACCGCATCACACAATCTCATCCCGAGCTCCTAACAACCAGATATTTCTAGATTTAAAAATATTTTGAAGGGCTCTATTATTCTCTAGATCAATATTTAATTTGTCCACCAGCTACCAGTTCCATTCCACCCTGCCCTAAACAAAAGTTCTCTTCAAATAATCCACCACCTTCAATCCCCACTTTTCTTTAGCAACCTAATGAATTTCAACTAGATTGTTATTCTCTACCAACAACCCATAACCTTCCCAAGAATCATCCCAAATTTGCAGATATTCCATACCCTACGAACCAAGAGATATGATATGTGATTATTGGTATGCATTGTTGGAAGAATGTTGCAAATATGTGCTTGAAAGATATTTGAGAGGTGTTGTCATTAATATCAACATATTTCTCTGTTTGAGATAGTGATGCAGTGAAGTTTAGTGAGTTAGTTTGTTCAGCATAGTAAGTATGATGAAGATTTGAGTTTGCAGATTAAAGGGTTTGTAGAGGGTTGTCTATAGTTGATTCAGCTTAATTTTCAGAGGTCCGCAAGGAGATCTAATTTAGTTATGGGTATTTATGTTGTGGCTAGTTTTTCAATTGTTCAATGGTGACAGAGTGACAGTATTTTGATCTGCATTACTCCGCATTGTAATATCTTATTTTGTGGATTTGGAGCTATGTTTGGGGCATTGGTATGTGTCCCTAATTCAAGTGGTTCATGGTTTGGAGGTCTGCAAGTAATTTTTCAAGGCTGACAATCATTACAATTAGTGTTCCTGAGGTTCGATATGAAGATGTTGGTGATTCTAAAAATTTGTGTTTGTGCAGATGTTGCTATGGTAATTCATGATGCTTGTAGATGTTTCTAGGTCGTGTGCCTTTTGTGTTGGTGGTCCACATTGATCTTTGAGCTCGTAATTGATGTTTTTCTTTGGTACATTGGTGTTCTTCATGTTCTTGGCCGACCGGATGATTGTAACGTGTTGTAAATGTTTGAGGTGTAATTCTTGGAGGTGTAATGTGTTCGAGGCATAAGATTTGGGTCTGTGCTACGTCTTGACCGACATTGCTTGGTCCGCATGTAATATTGTGTTGAGTGTGGTTGTATTTTGTAATTAGGTGGTGAGTGTTGAGTCGACCTTGATGATTTATCCAAGGTTGATGTCATGTATAACTAATTATAATAACTTTGTATTCGAGTGTAGGTGTGTGGATGAGTACGAGAGTTTATGTGCATTGAATGTATACATATTTTGAAGGCAAAGAAGAAGTGTAAAGAATAAATGTGTGCTTCAATGGGACTGAACTAGGCATTAAGGAGAAGTTATTTCTCAGTTCATAATTTCCGGATGTGATCCGTGATTTTTTGTATAGGTAGTGAGCCTTCCTTGGGCAGTAAGCCTTTTTGTTTTGAGTAGTGAGCTCTAGGCAGTGTGCCTAAATGCATGTGCATTCTCCATTTTAATACTTTTAATATACTATACCTATATTGTGGGTGTATCCTCGCAGTGGTTTTTTCCTTAATAGGGTTTTCCACTTACAAATTTGTTGGTGTTATATGTGTTTATGATGTGTTCATGATTTATACTTTCATGTTTAATTATCAGATCTGGGAATAATTATAAATATTGTGAGTTTTTGAGACAATTGATTCATCCCCCCCCCCTCTCAGTTGTTTTCTCTTTTCATCAATTGGTATCAAAGAAGGTTCCTCTAAAGAATCTTAATCACTTGAGGTGATCTAGGATGACAACTTACAAGAAGGACAACTCGAGATTTGATGGTACCGACTACTATATTTGGAATAATCACATGGAGTGTCATCTAAGATGCATTGGTGAACCTTATTGGGATATTACTAAAAGCAAGTATACCATTCCTGCAAATAGTCCTTCAACTCTAGATGAGATCAAAAGTGTTGAATATAATATCAGGGATAAGAAAGTATTGTTAAGTGCTTTGGCTGACTCCAAGATAACAAATGTTATGGAATTGCAGACTACTCATGAGATCTGGAAGAAGTTGGAAACCTTGTATGAAGGTGATAGTTTGTGAAAAATGCCAAGTTGTAGAACCTAAAGGGAAAATATGAGATGTTGAGGATGAGTAAATATGAGAACATCACTTCTTACATGCAAAAGGTGAATGAACATGTGTGCAATAGTCAGTGGGAAGTTGGAAGAATTAGAGATTGTTTCTAAAGTGCTCGGATCTTTACCTGCAGCCTACAAGCATAAAGTTGTTGCTATTGAGGAGATCAAAACTGTGATAGATGTAACCAAGGACATGTTGATTGGTAAGCTTTCAGCCTTTGAGTTGAGTGAGTTTGGAGATTATTTTCCTAAGGTATAATATGCATTCAAGGCTACTATTTCCAGAAAGGATGAACATAGATATGACTTGCGAGAAAGTTCTTCAAGGTGGATGTCCAGATATGAGAAGGAGAGAAGGAAATTGAAGAAGAATAGCAAAAGCTTGAAGAGCTTGAAGCCCTTATTGCGAAGAGATTAATCAAAGTAGCCGGTAAGTATGAAATAAAATTGCCTCTTAAATGTTTTTCTTGCAATAAGATAGGTCATTTTGCCTCAAGGTATCCAGAAAGAGTTCCTAAGTCAAAACCTAACAGACCTAGATTTAAGAAGAGATGTTATTATGTTGATGATGAAGGTGTGACAGATGATGAATCTGGTAAAGGAGGTACAAGTGACAATGAATGGGTGTTTATTGCTATCAAGGAAGATGATCCAATGCCTACTTACTCTGCTAGCTGCATGAATGTGGAAAGAGATTTGGCTGCACAAGTTGAAGAGAAAGAAGAATGGATGATTGAAAGTGGATGTTCTCACCATATGACTGGTGATAAGAGTAAGTTTGTGAGTTTGGAAAAGTATGAAGGTGGCATTGTGAATTTTGGTGATGATAAAGTTGGTATAATCCACGGTAGAGGATCCATTTCTCTTGATGGTAACCACAATACTGATGATGTCTTGTATGAAGAAGGTCAAAATCATAATCTCTTGAGTGTTGGACCGATGGTTGACAATGGATATGATCTTCAATTCAAGAATGGCAAATGTAGAATCTTGGGTAGTTCTGAATTGAGATTGCATCAAGTACAAAGACGAAAGGTCATATCTTTCATTTAAATAGTGTTGGTAAAAGATATTTGATTGCTTGGGTTGATGAAAGATACTTATGACATAAAATAATGTGTCATGTAAATTTTGATAACATTGTTAAGATAAGTTCTACTCAAGCTGTGAGAGATCTTCCTAAGTTGATGAAATATGCTAGCACCATGTGCAAGGAATGTCAGTTAGGGAAACAAACCAGAGTTACTTTCAGGAGTAATAAGCATTGTTCAAGTTGATTATTGGATCTTGTGCATACTGATTTGTGTGGTCTTTCTAGAGTCACAAGTTTGCAAGGAGATAGATATATCATGTTGTTGATTGATGATTATTCTAGGATGATGTGGGTTACTTTCTTGGGGGAGAAGTCTGAGGTTCTAGACAAGTCGAGATCTTCAAGGCTATGATTGAGACAGAGAAAGGGTTGAAGCTGAAGTGTCTGAGATCTGAAAGAGGTGGTGAATTCACTTCCGATGAGTTCAATGCATTTTGTGAGGAACATGGGATAAGAAGACAATTGTCTGCTCCAAGAACCCCTCAACAAAATGGATTTGTGGAAAGGAAGAACAAAACCATTCAAGAAACTGCCAGGTCAATGATGTTGGAGGGAAATGTTCCTCATGTCTATTGGAGAGAAGTTGTGAGTACTATTGTTTACACTCTTAACGTGGTGCATATCGGAGGTGATACTGGTAAGACTCCTTATGAATTATGGTTTGGTCATGCTCCTATTGTTAAATATTTTAGATTTTTTTGAAGTAAATGTTCTATCAAGAAGGATGAAGATATAGGAAAGTTTGATTCTAGCTGCGACGAAGGAATATTTCTTGGTTATAAGCAAGGCCTACTGATGTTATAATAAGAGACCGAGGAAGATAGTTGAGAGTGCAAATGTCAAGGTCGATGCAAGCAATAAGAGACAATCCAAACCTTGAGGATATATGATTCAAATGATCAAAATGATAGTACAAATAATGGGTAGCAACCTCAAACCCAAAATTAAGTCCAGATCATTTCGGAGAATCCAGGGCCTCAAGAAGAAGGAACTAGTGCAAGTGTTGAAGAAATAACACAAGAGTCTGAAATTCAAGAAAATCCTAAGATTCCCAGGTATATAAGGTTGAATCATTCTAAAAATCATATCATAGGAGATAGAAACAAAAGTGTTAAAACAATAAGAAGAATTGCTAAAGATCAAGTTGAGTATTGTTTGATTTCAAAGATCTAACCTATGGATGCAAATGAATAATGTAAAGATGAACATTGGGTAAAAGCAATGGAAGAAGAATTGATGCAAATTGAAAAGAATAATACACAGGATCTTGTTCCCAGACCTAAGGACAAAAATGTAATTGGAACCAAATGGTTCTTTCATCCAACAAATTGAATGAGAAAGGTGAAGTTGTTAGAAACAAAGCAAGACTTGTTTGTAAAGGATATTCACAAATGGAAGGAATTGATTTTGAAGAAACCTTTGCCCCTATGGCAAGAATTGAAGCTATAAGATTGTTTCTTGCTTTTGTTGCTTACAAGGAATTCAAAGTCTATCAGATGGATGTCAAATCAACATTCCTAAATGAAGAATTGGAAGAAGATGTGTACATTGAGAAACTAGATGGATTTTAATTGTTTGATCAAGGAGATATGGCTTGCTAGTTGAAGAAATCTTTGTATGGACTGAAGCAAGGCCCAAGAGCATGGTATGCTAGATTGGATAAGTACCTGTTGAAGCTAGGATTTAACAAAGGCACTATTGATAGTAATTTGTACTTCAAGATTGATCATGATAACATTTTGATTGTTGAAGTTTTTGTTGATGATATTATTTTTGGAGGGAATGATAGTTTGTGCAAAATTTTTGCTAATGAAATGTAGAATGAATTTGAAATGTCTATGATAGGAGAGATGAAATTTTTTTGGTGGTTTTCAAATCACACAGTCAAAACAAGGAATCTTTATATCTCAATCCAAGTATGTAAAAGAGTTGTTGAAGAAGTTTGGATTGAATATTCAAATCTGGTTGGTACTCCTATGGTGACGGGATGTAAGTTGACTAAAGATGATGATTCCCCTAAGGCAAATCAGACTAGATACAAATCAATGATCGATGGTTTTCTATACTTGACTCAGACCAGACCTGATATCAGGAATGCAGTTTTTCTTGTTTCTAGATTTCAAGTTGATCTTAAGGAATCTCATGTTGTAGTTATCAAAAGAATCTTTAGATATTTAAAAGGAATGATGGATTTTGGTTTGCGGTATCCTAAAGATGATGATTTTACTTTGAGTGATTTTACTGATGTTTATTGGGGAGGAGATGTGGATGATACAAAGAGTACTAGTGGTGGTGCATTTTTCTTGGGAAAAAGATTTGTTTCATGGTTGAGCAAAAAACACAATTCTATTTCTCTATCTACTGTAGAGGCAGAGTATATTACTGTAGCAAACAATTGTACTCAGGTGATATGGATGAAGAAGATGTTGAAAGATATAATAGTAGTGTATGATGATCCTATTGATATCTAATATGATAATTCAAGTGTAATTAACATTTCTAAGAATCTGGTGTTGCATTCAAAGACTAAACATATATCCAACAAGTTTCATTTTTTGAGAGAAAAGGTAAATGAGAAGGAAGTCAAATTGGAGTATGTGTCTACCAAGGAAAAAATTGCAAACATCTTCGTGAAGCCTTTACCTAAGGATACTTTTGAGTATCTCAAAGGGAAGTTAGGGGTGATCGCCCCTCCTGATCAAAATTAAGATACATTGCTATGCATCAGTTTGGTGCATTTTGCAATCATATCTTGTGATGCAGATTGATGATAGGTGGTTGCTACTTAGGGGGAGTAGTCAGTTTTGAGAATCAGTTTTGTGGTTTGATTCCAAATATGTGCCTTTTCCATTGATGTCAAAGGGGGAGAGAGTCATGTGAAAAACCTTGAAGAGATAATAAAAAGGAGAAGAGTAGTGTGCAAGGTTTAATGGGGGAGCTATTGATTTTCTTTGTCATTGATTGTGTTAGTTTTTCACATCAAATGTTGACATCGATGCCAAAGGGGGAGATTGCTAGAAGAATATTGCAAATATGTACTAGAGATATATTTGAGAGATGTGTTGTCATTGATGTCAACATATTTCTCTATCTGAGATAGTGATGCGGTGAAGTTTAGTGAGTTAGTTTGTTCAACGTAGTAAGTATGATGAAGATCAAAAATTCGAGGATTAAAGGGTTTATAGAGGGTTGTCTTTAGTTGATTCAGTTTATTTTTAGAGGTCCGCATGGAGATTTGATTGAGTTATGGGTATTTGTGTTGTGGCTAGTTTTTTAGTTGTTCAGTGGTGACAGAGTGCTAGTATTTTTTTTTGCATTGCTTCGCATTGTAATATCTCATTTTACGGATTTGGAGGTATGTTTGGGGTGTTGGTATGTGTCCTCAATTCTAGTGGTTCGTGGTTTGGAGATCCAAAAGTGATTTTTCAAGGTTTTCAGTCATTGTAGTTAGTGTTCCTAAGGTTTGGTATGAAGATGTTGGTGATTCTAGTAATTTGTGTTGGTACGGTATTGATATAGTAATTCATGATCATGTTTTGTGTTGGTGGTTTGCATTGATCGTTGAGCTCTTAATTGATGTTTTTCTTCGGTACGTTGGTGTTCTTCATGTTCTTGGCCGAACGGATGATTGTAATGTGTTGTGGATGTTCGAGGTCTAATTATTGGAGGTGTAATGTGTTCAAGATGTAAGATTTGGGTCCGTGCTATGTCTTGACCGACATTGCTTGGTCCACATGTAATGTTGCATAAAGTGTGGTTATTTTTTATAATTAGGTGACGAGTCTTGAGTTGACCTTGATGATCTCTCTAAGGTTGATGTCATGTATAAATAATTGTAATCTTTGTATTCAAGTGTGGGTGTGTGGATGAATATGAGTGTATGTGCACTGAATGTATACATATTTCGAAGGCAAAGAAGAAGTGTGAAGAAGAAAGTTTTTTTATGCTACAGTGGGACTGAACCAGACATTAAGGAGATGTTATTTCTCAGTTCATAATTTCTGGATGTGATCCGTGATTGTTTGTATAGGCAATGAGTCTTCCTTGGGTAGTAAGCCTTTTTGTTTTGAGTAGTGAGCTCTAGGAAGTGTGCCTAAATGCATGTGCATTCCCCATTGTAACACTTTTAATAGAGTATACCTATATTGTGGGTGTATCCCCGCCGTGGATTTTACCCTAGTAGGGTTTTCCATGTACAAATTTTTTGGTGTTATGATGTGTTGATGATTTATACTTTTATGTTTAATTATCAAATCTGAGAATAAGTTTAAGTATTGTGAGTTTTTGAGACAACAGATTCACCCCCCTCTTAGTTGTCTATCCTTTTTCATCATGCACAAGATCATGAAATTCTATATTGTTGATCATCGCAAATGATTATGAATGGCTAGTGTTCTTTCCCTCGCTTGATTTTCAAGATAATTTACACTCAAAATTCATACCCACAGATGCTCTAGATTACTGCACATAGGCCATATTAATTTATCACCCATGACTTCGTTCATCGATTGCCAATTTTTCAGTCCCCCCCCCCCCTCCCCCCTTTGTTATTTTCAGTTTATAGATATTGTCCCATGCCAACAAAGGAAACTTATCTTGCTCTTGGTTACCATTCCAAAAAAACATTCTCATTCTTTGTTCAATAACTTTGATGACCTTTAATGGAATTCTACTGCACATCATTAAAAAAATAGGAATGGTTGAGACCCTAGTTTTCAAAATAAGAACTCTCCCAACCGAAGTAAGTGATCCACACCTGAACCCCTCCAACTTGTTAAGACAATAATCTACCAAGTGTTTCCACAAAGAATATTTCCTAAGAAAGGACCTAGGTTTGATGCTCAATATTTTGGCAATATCCAGTTGTTTTTGCCCTCCTGTGTTGAAAAATAAAATTTCCACCTTTTTCCAATTATTTCTCTACCCTCAAGCAATACTATAAGCATCTAGTATTGCCTCAATACACCTAGCCTCCATTAAAGAAGCTTCTCTCATTAAAAGAGTATCATCCACAAACTAAAGATAGGAGATTGCTACCACATTCCTATATACTTTGACCCTGTGTCACTGCCCACTCTCCTTTTTTTTAACAATAAGGTGCCCTAGAGATTCTGCCATTATTATAAACAAAAACAACGATAGTGGATCTCCTTTTTTGAGACCCCTTGTTGAATGAAAGAAGCCTTGCGAGCTTCTATTGACCAAAATTGAGAAATAAGGATTATCAATATAGTCATGCACCCAATCCACCCACGCTTGACAAAAGTCAACCCTCTCAAACACCTCCATCAAGAAGCTCCTATCAACTCAATTATACACCTTTTTTATATCTAGTTTGGTAAACATTCGCTCTGTCTTCGCTGCCCTGATAAAATGAATTGCTTCATGTTCTATCATAATACCCTCAACAATTAACCCATTAGGGGCAAAACCGCTTTGCTCCTCATAGATAATGTAAGGGAGAACCTTCTTTAACCTAATAGCCATTACTTTTGAGATAATCTTATAAATGGTATTACATGAAGAAATTGGTTTAAAGTCTTTAAAAGATTCTACTTTCTCTCTCTTCAAAATTAAGGCAATGAAAGTATTATTAAGATCCCTTAGGACTGCATGATTTGTTCTGGACTCTTCAACCACCTCTAAAATATCTTCTTTAGAAATGCTCCATAGTTTTTGAAAAAAGAATGTAGGAAAACCAGTCGGACCTGGGGCCTTCCCTCTCCCCATAGAAAACAAAGCACCTTTCACTTCCTCCAAAGTCACTTTGGCAAACAACATATTATTTTGATCCAAATAAACATGACTTGAGATAATATTCAAAATGTTAGCCTACTACGAAGCCCGATCCCTATCCTCATTGGCCAATAATCTTTGAAAGTAAGATATTGTTTCTCTATTAATATCCTCCTTATCCTCTTTCTAATCCCCATAGAAACATATTATGAAAGAACTTAGTGTTATGATCTCCATCCTTCAACCAACATTCTCTTGACTTTTGACAACAAAAGATTTCTTTTCTCTTCAGCACCTTTGAATACTTAACATTTAAAGCATTTTCCTCTTCAAATTCAACCTCTACCACACCATTTTGGAAGATCCTACTTTGGAACAATTCCATCTTTTCTCCAATTTGAAACTTTTCCTCAAAAAATGTGTTTAAATGAACCTGATTCCAATCCTTTAATTTGATCTTTAAATACTTAAGCTTCTTGAAAAAAATCTTTCTTACCTTTCCACTCAAGAGAGTTCCTCCACTACTCCAAAATGAGATCACCAAGCCCATCAACTCTAAACCACATATGCTTGAACTTGAACATGCATTTAATTGGCACATAATCTTTATGAAGAAGAAGCAAGATAGGAAAGTGATATGAATTAGAGCATGAGAGGATACACTCCTAAAAAACCAACAAATTCATATCCCAATTCCCAAATAGAAGAAATCGATCTAGCTTTTCCGCAATGTTACAACTTCCTATCCTCCTACTATTCCAAGTGAAAATGCCATTCTTAAATTTTAGTTCAAATAAACCATTTTCAACCATAAAGTCTTGTAAATCTTTCTATACATCTCCCAAATAGACCCTACCCCCTTTCTTATCATCAACTTTAAGAGTGTCATTGAAATCCCCACCAATCAAACAAATATTGTCCACTACATCCTTTAGGAATGCAAAAAGATTTGTCCACAACTATCTTTTATGATTTGAATCAAAAGGACCGTAAACATTCAAGACAAAAATTAAATCATTGAAAAATATGGGTTCGGCTTAACAAGTTGACAGTGTTGTTATTGTAAAATTAGCTCACACTAAACCAATCACGGGCTCCATAAGACTACCATTCCCCTGAGGCTCCACTAGCCTCCATAAAATATCCCTTTCAAATCTTTTAGTCCTTCAATATATTTTCCATCAAATTGATACTCCATTTGGTTTTTTGAAGAAAAAATACCTCCAATATCGTCTAATCAAAATATCGCTTGATTAGATGTCTCTTATCAGAGGCATTTCATCTCTTGATATTCCAAGATAAGAACTTCAAGGCTCCCTAGGAAAGGCCCCGCCCTTCCTGGATTTGATCTTACATTGCCCCTTTGCACTCCCAAGCATTTCCAACTTTAACTTGATGAATTTTGGTTCTCTCTAGTTTTTCTTCCAATAGCAATTTTTCCTTTCTCAGATAAGGTTTGACATATTGTTCTCTTGTCAACAACCCCCTATTCATCTTGTAAACCAAAAATATCCTCTCCTTCTGAATTTTTTTTTATCCATCTCCCCTTGGGGTGAATTCACAATCCTTTCCTCTACTTCCAGGACTCTATCTATTGAAGAATCTACCACTTTTCTTGGGGAGACATGAATATCTTTAGTGATCAAATATTTGTGAAGCTCCTTTGGATTTACTACAATCATTGCACTAGGAGCTAGAAACAATACTAGTTCCTGAGAACCTTGCTCCAAAATATGGAAAGAAATGTTAAGTGGAGTCTCTTCAATATGTTCAAAAGGGTCCTCCTCCCCTCTTAATTTCCCATCCTCACACGACCCTAGAATTCCTTGATCCACAATAGGATAAGCCTTTTTATCTACAGATATCTTTGCATGTTCTGTGGACTTTGAAGTTTCTCCCTTGTTAAGTTCGACTACATCTATAGACTTGTCCATTTTTATATTCGCACAATTTTTTTTTTCCATATTGAGATCAATCTTACCCATTCATGCTCACAATCCAACCCCTGCTCACGACTAGTATTCGTTTCCTCCATTTGAACTCTTTGCTCACAAACATCCCTCTCCTCCCTCTGCATTGCTAGGCCCAATCTTAGTAGCCCAACCTTCCCCTCTCAACTAGGCATTCAACTTATTAAAATTTTGGTAATGTTCCAGATCCTTGCCCTTCATGCCTTTAATTTAGTCTTCCATTGCATGCCCCATACCCTTGCACTTCTTACAGTTCTCCATAATTTCTTAAACCTCTATTTTATGGTCACACACTCCTTCAACAGTGCAGAGTTCGATGACTTTATGAAAAGGCTGTTGAGGTCTCCAATAAATACATATTCCAGCATAGATGCTAAAGTCCTTCTTTTCAACCACCTCGTCTGCACAAATAAACATACCCAACTTATTTTCAATCAACTTCATGGTTTCGGGGTACCAGTACTCATTTGATAGCTTATACAATTGGATCTAGACTAGAATCTCTTCAATGTTAGCCTTTAACGGATCAATTTTTTTGGACCAATACCAAATGTAAAAATCCATACCTCCAATCATGAATGGATCATTATTAAAAATCACTTGTTTCTTTGAGGCATTTCCACAAACAACTAAGTAAAACCTATTTGGGAGAGTGTTCAAAATAAAATGTTTTCTTTGTTTCTCATCACACCATTTGTAAACTCTGGTAAAAGTTGGCTACTCCCCACCCTACTTCATATAAAAGGCTCTCCCCTTCCAAATTTCAACTACCTCTTTTCATTCTTTATTGAGAGGTGTCAATACTAACCTTTTCCGTCTTTTTTTGTTCTCCACTCCCTTTGGCCCTCCAAAATTTATGTTCAATTTCCTTGAAGCTATAGGAGGACTAGTATACATCCCCATGAAGCCCCTTTTATCATGTGGATTTCACCATCCATCTTACCTCTGAAACTATTTTTTCAGAAATCTCTTAGTTTGCCCACGGTTTGCATCCTCCCAAGCCCTCCCGACGGGATGCCAAGCTTTGTTTTGATAGCCCAAATACTCCGTCTAATCCAAAGATCCATGCCCAGTTTAGCCTCTCTGAAACCCTAGGCATCCTCCTCGCGAAGCCATTTCTTTATGTAGACACCTAAAAATGTCTCATCGCTAACTTACTAATTATTTGTCTTTATTAGTTAAATAATTATTTAATTAATATAATTCTTATTCTTCTAAACTAATTTACTCATCATCTTTCAACGCTGCTATTTATTATATTTCCCTCTAATCATTTAATCAATTAATCCCCTTATATTAATTAAAAAATTATTATTTAATTAATTTTGAATTAACACCTTTAGTTAAATAGTCTTTGTTATTGACCCGTTCATGGGTTCCCTAGGATTAATCCTTAGTTGAATGTTCCTGGAATTGAAGAGGTGAGTTGGTCAAAACTCGAGAGGGGCTGGATGAAGATTAATTTTGATGGGATTTCGAGGGGGAATCTTGGGCATCTCAGGAGCGAGGTGTGTGGTCTGTGATGATGAAGGGAAGATTCTCTTCAAAGGTGAGAAAACATTGCAAGACGGAACTAATAATGAAGCTGAGGTACAAGTGGCTTTATTAGCTATTGGTTTGGCAGTGAATATGAAGGCTTCGAAAGTCCACTTGGAGGGGGATTCCCAAGTGGTGGTTAATGCTCTCATGAAAGGTGACACCCCATGTTCGAAGTTGAATAAGTTCATCACCATTATCTATGCAAAATTAAAAAAAATCCAAGACTTTTGTGTTTCCCATGTAAGAAGAAGTGGAAATGTTCTTGCTGGTGGCTTGTCTAACATGGCTTGTGAGCTGTCCAAGGGTGAGGTGAGGTGGTGGGGTGGTAATGACAACAAAGTGCTATGGAGTTAAGATGGCTTGCCAAGGATAATACTTTCGCATACTTGATATGCGCAACATGCGGCCTGCATCTTATTCAAGGCGCTGAGACTGGATCGTGCTTTATGGGCAATTAATGTTGCATGCTTCTGCAATGGCGATGATTGTGGTGCATGCCTTCTTAATTTCTAAAAATGGAATTTATGCTTACTAAATGTGGCAATTGAGCATGTTTGGTGGGGAAGATTATGGTTTCTTTTTGTAGAGCTTGACGGTTTGGTGAGGCTTCCAACATGGAAGCTAATTTCACCTGAAATCTTCGAAGTTGATGCATGCATTTTGGGGTCCTATTCCTGTGAAGAGGCTTGACAACATGTTTTTGGTGAGAGATCCCCTATTTTTGAAAGCTATTCAACTAGCTCTCAGTGAGGAGGTGGTACTGATTGGCCACAGATATCATTCGAGGGTATACATCTACTCTTTAATCATGGCTTGGGGACTTGACTTGGGCTATTCATGTGAGGAGGTTAGAAAGGTGATGAGGATGATAGTCCCAAGTGATTCTCTTCTAAACATGGAGTCTTTGCTGGAGTGGGCAGTCCTAGGTTGGGGTTTCAATATCTCTGAAGGCATACCAGAGGAAAATGCAGAGCTCCGGGGTAAACACATGAAGATTCCCTTCCTACGACGTCGTGAGGAGGTTAAAGACAGGTTTTGAGATGACGCGAGGAGAGGGTGGGAAGGACTGGTAATCTATGTTCAAATAATGGAGTTGGAAGAAATTATCAGACATGCGAGAGAGGAAGCCAGGATGGTGGATGAGGTACAAAGGAGGCAACTAATTACCAGGCGTCTCTCAGTGGATTTAGCAAGACAAAATGATCTGGGCAATGCAGTTGGTGGAATTAACAAGTTGGGGGATGCTTTGAGTGCATCAAATGTTGTTGAGTGAAGATTGAAAGATGAAATATGATAGACAAGGGTACATCTTGGTACTAATTTTCCTTTCGTTTTAGATTTAGTTGCTTTTAGTTTTTTCATCTCGCATAGTTTATGCCATTTCTGGCATGATGTAATTGGACTTCTTTTTCAACAATAGTTGTGGGGGAGGGTTTTTGAGTTTCTGTTTTGAAAAAAAGCATGGTTTTGGTAGTGTGGTTTGGTGAACAGATGGTGGTTTTTTGGGTGGATGATGTTTTTTCATGTACTTTTTTAGTTATCTTTAATAAAATCATAAATATTAAAAAAAAAAAAAAAAAACTTTATTATTTAATTAAATTCAATTTTTAATAGTTAAATATTTTTTTAAAATTATTTAATTAACTAATTTCGTCTAATTTCAATTAATGTGCGAGCACAAGTGAAAGGTTACCTTGCAGCCACCATACATCTTACACCTGTCATAGAAATGTCAGTTTTCCAAGACACCCTATCTCTTACACATGTTTCTTTCATGTTCTTCCCAATGTGTGCTCATGCTCACACATGTGTGAGCACACCTAGCTCTTATATCTCCATCCTTCTCGTTTCACTTGTCACAAGGTTAAGCCCTCAATCCATAGTATCACTCCCAATCAATCCTTGCCATCCATTAATCATTGAATCTCGCCCATTGATTTTCATCTTGAAAAATCTATAAATTGATGCATTTGGTCTCATTTTGATAATATACCTTCTTCATATCCCATGCCGCCCATTTTCTATCCAAGTTAGCTTCATCCCAACATCATGGTATTGGTTTGAGCAACCATATTATACCCAAATACAACATCAAAATGATCAAATCAAGTAGACACGGGTGCATCTACTTCTGCTCAATCTATGAGATGAGAAGGTAAAACTCAAGGTAAATCTCATGTTTTCATTTAATTTATCTATTCACGTCTCTTATCCTTTCATCGACTTCAAAGTTGTTCCAGCACATTAAAATCTTTTCGTAGATGACCAAGCCATGATAAATCACCCTCACATATTTACAATCACGTAAAAACTCCATCATCCCAACCCAATTCTTTTGTATAAATCACCACACGTATCATTATTATAAAAAAAAATATCATCTCATCATGCATACAATAATCCATGTTCGTCTCCTTATCTCCATATCATCCTTTCCATCCTCATCCATATCTCAAAAAAACATACTTTTAACTCACTTTCTTTGTCATTTTCAATCCCTTCCTTTGTCACTCAAACATGTAACTATTCACCACTTCACTAATCTTACTTTTCTTCCATTTCTAAAGAACATCCACATTCCTCAAACCCACTCATCCTCTCAGTAGGGCACCCCCTCATCCATTTCAATCTAAAATCCATCCAATCCAAATACATATTCTTTTTTAGCATCAAAGCATCCTTTGAATATAATCTTAATCAATCCTTATGATATTCTCCATATATACTATTCCCACATCAATAACATTATTAATCAATCAAATAAATCTATATTTGATGTCTAGGGCATCATCTATCACCAATTGCATACCACTAACTGCATGTATCTACTTTCTTTGAAACAACATTTTCTCTTGTAGTTACAATGTCGTTTCAAAGAAAGGCAAAATCTAGTCACTAAAATCTCACATATGCTCATTTCTATACCATTGACACCATCTTAACACCTAACAACATAATCAATATCCATTCTTTAATATAATCCATCCTATCTTAGCTAGACATCTTATCAAAACTCAATTGATTAAATAATCTTTATTATTAATTAATTTAAATAAACCAAATTTCCATAAATATTCAAATATGGATGAAAGTGAGTGAAAGCTTTGCCAGGTTTATCCTTTGTCTATGTAACTTGGCCTTTCTCTATGGTCTTTTCTACTATCATTCCACATTTAACATAGAATCTAAGCCTCCCTTTATATGGTCTCAACCAATTTCAACCCAATAATTTTTTTATGGAATTGACGATTGGCAACTCCAAACCATGGCTCCTCTGAGCAAGTGTTATAGGAAAATTATCCTAAAGGTAATCCTTAAGGCATGTCTACTAAACTCCAACATATGTGATTTTACCCATCCTTGAATTTGATAGTATATGTTAATGGTTAGAGAAATACACACTTATTGGTTATTTCGTGGGAAGATCTCCCCTTGAGAGCATGCTAAGAGAATGGGTTGCCGAATCCTTGGTCCCACATAGGGTCTGTTTGGATGTTGTCCAAATCTTCACTAGGTAGATTTTTCTTTTTCATTTTGTTGAGCTTAGTCGTGCCTAGGCTATTCTACACCATGGTCCTCATTATGTTTGAACTTATCAGTTGATTTTTCAACCATGAACTTGAGATTTCTTAGTCTTGGACGATAAAGAGCTTTGTGTGCCCATGTGGCTCAAATTTATTGGGCTTCCTTTGCCTTGCTGAAAGTTTTTGCACGTCATTTCTTCTTCTATAGGGAAGGTTATTTGTGTTTAACCAATATATTTTTATCAAGCCTGTCCCCGAACATGGGTTTGTGTTGAAATTGATTTATCTAAGTACTTGAAATATTCAATAGATATTCAAGTTGTTAATCTTTATCACACTCAATGGATATTGTATATGAATTTATTAAATACTTTCTTTTGATGTCAAACCTCTAAACATAAAATTAAGGATTTCTCTACGGCAACACCGAGGGCTAAGACTCTTTCTAGGGCTCTTGTCCGTCCTTGGGCTTATGAGGCTACCACCTTGAAAGCCAAATGCAAATGGACAATGGTGACTAGTTGTTAGTTAACATATTTGTCTTTTCGAAATAACAAACAAATGATTCTCTTTTGCCCAAATATGAAGACAAGTTGCTAACAAACAGTTGGAGAGATCACCATTGCATTAGTAATCTTCCTCTAAATTTTAAAGGTACAACTCCCTCATAATATCTAATTCTTTTTTTTGGGGGGGGTATGCTTTTAACTTGAAAGGAGAAAAAGAAAAATGAAAAATAAAAATTTATATATGCGTGTAGCTACAACACAAATATGATTGGGATGTTATAATGAAGAGCAGTCAAAGATAAATGATACAAAGATCATCATCTTGGTATCCACAAACAAAGATTGAGAGAAAGAACAACAATTCCTTCCATATAACTAAGTTATCCATTACTCAAAGGTTCAATAACATATAACAATCTAATATAACAGAGAAATCATTAGAGGGTGATTAAGAAATCACAAAGGAAAATATATAATCAGAAATAAATACAGATAAACACAAAGTTTTAAAATGTCTCCTTCATTTCTGACAAAAACTCTAAACTTACAAACCTGGACCCATATCTTTGTATACAAGATTGGAATTTTATAAAAGAACCTCTACTCTTCTCTCCCCACCTTACATTGTTGCATCTTTTGAAATAAATAAACCTCCACATAAAAAAATTTCATTTCCCTCATAACTAATTCTTTATTAAAAAAAACAACTCATTAGTTAAAAAGTTATTTCATATTCTTGTGCATTTACTCCAAGATGAGTTAAAACATTATTAAAGTAGAAAATTTAAATGGTAGCCTTATGTTGTGGATTTGATTGGAACCTATTTTTCGAAGCCACTGCTCTACATGTATTTTCCCATTAATACTATCATACTAAAATTTATGTTCTTGTATGTGGAATAAGCCATTTGTGACTCCTTTTTGAGCATTTGTTCTCTTGACTACAACATGTGTCTTTTCCTGCACTTCCTGAACATCTTCTCCTTGAACTCCTTGCAGGATTTTCAATCAAGAAATCTAATCTTTCCCTTGAAATGATTTCTCATTTTTTTGTTTTGGGCTTTGTCTCACTAAGATTCAACATAGGTTGTAGCTGACCCATGTGAATGTCCACTGACAAGATCTTTATTCTTACAATGTGGCCACAGTATTTGAGTCCCATTTAATCCTTCTTTGACTCATACAAAAGGTTAAGGACATTGTTCTAACAATGTAGGAAGTGTATTTCATAATTAAATATATGGGAGCCATTTACATTTGAATTGAGAAGAGTCCAACAAATTTCATCTCAAATAGAGAGAGTTCAAATTCAAATCGTATGGCACAAAGC
Source organism: Cryptomeria japonica (assembly GCF_030272615.1). Classification (NCBI taxonomy): domain Eukaryota; kingdom Viridiplantae; phylum Streptophyta; class Pinopsida; order Cupressales; family Cupressaceae; genus Cryptomeria; species Cryptomeria japonica. Next base: position 187,034,286 of record NC_081414.1, on the reverse strand, counting down.
CAATCACATCAAAGTAACTCCTCATAATTCAAATTCATAAAATAACTTCAATGATCTCCATACTCTTTCATATACTAGACTATATAATATACTTCCATCTCTTAAACTCTAAACTCTTGGTCAGATGATGGCCAAATTGCAAATGTCTTTGTTAGTTTCATAAGTAATTGTGACGTGTCTCTATCTCATCCTTTTTTTATCATCGAGTCACCTTAGTGCAATTACCTCATGTTGAACAAATTAGACTCAACACGTAGAAGTTCATCATCAATTGTTGTGGCATTTCTCAAGAGAACATGTTGAAATTCTATTTTAGCTAGATTCACTTTGGAGTAAAAAATTAACCCTATTTTAAACTCATTCCCTTAAAAAGACACTTAGGAGCCGTGCCATGTGCAAAATGCCAATACATGGATTCAACTACTTACAAGTTCTCTTAACTGATTCACTTTTTAAGTAAAATACCCTCAACATTGGTGGCAATGACAATAGAAGAAGCCAAGATTTAATTCTATAGTGACAACCTTAGCATTGAATTGAAACATCAATATTGTCTTTGTACTTTACTTTAGCCACTAATGTTATCGAGCAATTTGATTGACTAGGACTGACTGATCTATGTATACCGATCGACAATATGGAGCACAAACACTATGTAGTATATTCGATAACACCTTTACTTCTTTTTATATCCCACTCTTATTAAAATGTCATGACAACCAACTTGGATTTATTGCAAAGAAAGTTAACTTCTTCTCCTACACATCTTTGTGCAATTGTATTTGCCTTAGCTTTTCTAGGAATGTCTCTCAGAGGCTTTGTAATGATAGGTCTGGTCATTAAAGTTTCCAATGAAAACTTTCTTTCATAGGTTTTGCCGACTGACAGTCATGAAAAGACATACTCTCTTATGAATTCTTCTTTTAGATTTGGGTTACAATATCAATCATAACTCTTTCTTCTATGTCTTCAATCTAACCTTTTAATAAAGTATAAGGCATTGAACATAAATATTCTTACAGGCTTCCAAGGTAGAGTGATTGTAGATATTAATGCAACAAATGATTCATCCATTGTCACTTTTGACTTTGAGCTTTGTGTTTTTAAACTTGATCTCTTAAAGGACGATTGGTATGTCTTCCTTATCGAACCCAAAAAGAATAATTTGCAAACATTTAGAGATTATCGACAAATCCATTTTAATGTTTTTGTCGAGTTTGAGAACTCCTTAAGTAATGGTCAACTTTTTAGGTGACTTATGAACCAAGTCAGGCTTTTTGCTTTATTTTGGAACTATTGAACCGAGTCAAAGATTTTGGTGGTTCGTGAACCATGTTAAAACCTGACTTGAAATCTTTCTAAAGCCTTTTCAACAAATTTGTACCGTACAGAACAACGTATGAGGTTTTGGCATTCGTTTAGGGATAGGTACTAGGGCCAATGATGTTGCACATCATCTCTGTGTGAGATGTCTTGAATGCAGGATAGAGATGTTTCTCAACCAAGAACTCATATATGGGATTATTTGATTAAAAATCCATAAGAGACTGGTCATTGCATCAACAAATTTTCTTTATACTCTTGGGATCTGATCAAATATGATAGACTAAAAGTTCTTTATAGAGATCATCTACCATCATTTTATAAGACAACAACTTATCATCCTTAGTTTGATAGTCAATATTCACCTGTCTGAAAAACAATTGAGAATCTCCATAAATTTGTAAGTCTTTGATGTTCCACTGGATAGCTGTCTCGAGACCTGTTACAAGGCCTTCATACTTAGCCATATTTTCTATGCACGAGAAGGTCAACTTGCATGATTTTGGGATAAAATCTCTCGAGGGGTGACAAACATAAAACCTACCCTTGATCCTTTCTAAGTGTGAGAACCATCAAAATAGAGCTTCCATGGGGGTTGAGTTGTGACAATGCAAACATATTCATCAAGGAATTATGTAACTAGTGGATAGGTATCCACTAACGGTGTCTCTGCTAGTTGATATGCAATGACCTATCCTTTAATGGCCCTTTTGTCCACATACTAAATGTCAAATTCACTGAGGAGCATTACCCATTTTGCCATGCAACCTATGAGAGTTATCTTTGTTAATAAATACTTTAAGGGATCAATCTTACAAATGAGCTTCATGGTATGATTCAACATGTAATACTAAAGATTTTGAGTGCAAAAAACAACCGCTAGACATGCTTTTCCACGGGGGTATAGTTAAGCTCATAGACAACTAGGTATGATTGATATAGTAGATGACACGTTTTTTTCCTTGATCATCTTGTTGGATGAGAAATGCCCCCAGAGTGACCGAGATATACAGAAGCAAGGGTTTGCCTGGAATTGGTGGTACTAACATTGAGGGGTGAGCCAGATACTCTTTTATCTTATTGAAATCTTGTTGGCACGGGACATCCCACTTGAACACTGTTCCCTTCTTCAGTAAATGTGTGAAAGGTTGGCATTTGTCAGTAAGTTGGGCTATGAAGCGTCTGATGTTCTAAAGTTTTCCTTGAAAGCTTCACAAATCTTTCAATGTCTTTGGAGGTGGCATTTCTAAGATTGCTTTGACCTTTTTGGGGTCGACTTCAATTATGTACCTAGATACTATAAAGCCTAGGAGTTTACCTAATGTAACTCCAAAAACACATTTATTAGGATTTAGACACAACTTGTATTTTGCAAGACATTCAAATATGTGTTCTAGTATGGCTAGATGTTTCGTGCTAGTCTTGGATTTGCCTAATATATCATCCACACGTCTTCCAATATCTTATGCATGATGTCATGGAAAATCACTCTCATGATGCGTTGGTAAGTGGCACTTGCATTTTTGAAACCGAACGACATGACCTGATAACATAAAGTTCCTCACAGAGTTTTGAACTTTATTTTATGTTGATCTTCCTTTGCAATCTTTATTTGGTTATAGCCATAAAAACCATCCATGAGGGATAAAATTTCATGTCCAACAATCAAATCAATGAGGATGTTGATATTTGGGAGTGGAAAATCATCCTTTGGGCGAGCCTTGTTAAGATCTTAGAAGTATGTACAAATTAAGATATCCCCCTTGGGCTTGGAAATAGGTACCATATTAGAGTTCCACTCGGAATAATCAATCAATCAGATGAACTTGACCTTCAATAGATTTTTTAGCTTTGCCTTGACCAACAATTCTACTCGAGGATGCATCTTTCTTATCTTCCAATTGATAGATTTAACATATGACTTGAGGACAAGATGATGTACCACAAGATCTGGATTGAGGCCTGACATGTCAACATAGGATTATGCAAAATTGATGGGCCATATGTGAAGAATCTGAGTAAATACTTGGAGCTCATCATCCGACAAATAGGCGACCACATAAGTGATGCGTGGATTTTCTGTGGTACCCAGGTTGACTGCTTGTGTTTCATCGATAAGGATGGGAGATCTATCAGGGCACTGCATGTCTATGAGAGGAAGAGGGGAATCCTCATCTTCCGGCACCTCTAAGAGGTTTTCACCAAAAGATACACCATTTCTTTTTACTATTTTACAGTTTATATGTGCCTCATAGAGGTTTTCACCATTAGACTCTTGATTTGATAATTCTTTTTCACTTTACAATTAAGTATCCCCTCTTCCCCTGAGTAATCTTGAGGATAAAGCTTGTACACTGTATTTGGAGTCAAGTCATAATATGTCATACATTCAGTCATCCTAGGAATTCCAAGAGCGTAGCATCGCTTTGGAATGTATCAAGGTGTGCAATAGTTTGGTCCCAATCGATGATTTTAGGGTGGCAAAGGGGGAGGACAATTATGAGGATGGATGTGTCAAAAGGCCATAAGTGTTGAATGTGGAGAATTTTTCTATATCGTTATATGGATGTTTGACCACCTCCACAAGTATGTCTTTGATGTCAAAGAGACCACTGTCATAATTTTGAGAAGCACTTATTGAAGTTGAGGCTGCATTCGATGGACATCCAAAAACCAATCCCCCGATGATTAACATTAGGAATGGTATCCAAAGGTCTTCTAATTAATTTCTCTTCTTAATGTCAGTGCACCAAATGTAAAAGTCCCTGGTAGAGCATATTCTTTGTAGCCATCATCATTTATCTTGAGTTGGGAGGAAGAGGATGAGATGAAGGTTTTTTCTTTTGCAGCAAAGAGTATGGAATTGGGGTCAACATGAGAGGATGATGAAGTGGTATGAGGGGTTTTTATGTTAATCTTAGGGGAACAATATGAATAGGATGATGAGGCCTGAAGAGCGTGACAATACTCAAATGACTGAGAGTCTCCATGTATAGTGATTTCACAACCTTGATATGTGAATTTTAGGCACTAGTGGAAAGTGGACGGGACGATTTGCATGGCATGAATCTGTGGGCAACCAAGGAGAATATTGAATGGAAGGTCAAGAACAATGACTTGGCATAATGTATTTTGCATTACCGAACCCACGGGGATAACAAGATTTATCATTCCAACCGAACTCATTTTAGCATTGCCATATGCCTTGATTATAATAGTCTAATTATGCATATCTGCGACAATATACCCTACTTGAGTAACAAACTTAAGAGTACAAAGGTTTAGGACATAACCATTGTCGATTAGGACTCATTTTACCTTGTACTTTTTTACAATGGCTTCAACATTAAGTAGGCAAATGTGATTAAGATCATGAACTATAGCATCACATTGGGTAAAGCCGAGGTGATGCATCGAGGATAAATGCACTACTATGACCTAGAATTGTGTGGGATCAATGTTGCTTGGGGCACGAGCTTCTTACAACGTGTGAGAAAGAATCTCCTAGTGGAGAGGTGATGACTTGAGTAGATGCAAGATGGAAATCTATGCTAGAGTCTTCCCTAAATGCTCTAATATGTCACATTGTGTGGATACTCGAGCTTGAGGAGGGCTAAGAGCCGCAGGTTTGAGAATTGTCAAACAATATCTTATAGTAGTTATTGCACATTGGGTATCTACCCCTTTGACACAAATCATGTTAACACGATCTCTTGAATAGATAATACAACCAATCATGCTACTGTAGTCAAATAAAACTGTGTTATAATTGATGTGCTTGGTTGTGTAGGAGTAACTAGAATTGGATGTACTAGCTTCTCCCTGGTGTTTAGGAAGAGCATCCTTATACATACCCAGATGGCTATTTGGCGACTATCGTGTGGTGGGTTCAATATTAATTTTCCTCACATCAATAAGGGATGTAGTTGATTTGTTGTTGAGTATGTTGATAACCTGTCATGTTTTGATAGAGGGGGGGTTGTTGATAATTGGGCGCATGTTGTTGGATGAATTGTGGTTGTTGATAGGTAGTCACACCTTGTTGGTATTGTGGGGGTTGCGAGTAAGAGGTAGCACTATAGTGTTGAGTGATGTATTCCTAGTGATATTGCAGATTCATTTGATGAGTCCCACTATGAAGAAGATTGCCCCTTATGTAGGTAGAATGATACGTGTTCATTTGTTGATTGTAAGATGGGAGAATTGGATTAGCACCACCTGGCTTTTGATAAGTATTTATTGCAACATAGGAAGAAGACAACGCTTGCAAGTAACTAACATATTGTAGGGATAGGCTGTAATTGCGACACAACGAAAGATTGTAGCATAGACTGTTTAGGTGGTGGTACATATGATATTGGTGTAGTGATAGTCATGCCTCCAGTCATTGTTTGGGTGATGGGTGGTGGAGGATAGCTAGGAATTCCAGTAGTCATAGCTTGCATTTGCATGCAAGACAAACCCATAGGTCTTGTGATTGGGTTATAAAATGATATGACATGAACTGCATTAGCAATTATAGGGATTTGAGTCATTATGGGAATTCAAGTGGCAAGTTGCGTTCATGGTGCAACTAATTGTACGTTATGGATAACCCTTCCAGATGGTGGAGGTGGTGCAAACCTTGATGAATTGTTATAAAATGGTTGGTAATGTCATCCAAGAGTGGCAAGAGGCACTAGTCCCATTGATGAGAATTGGTTAGCTTGTTGTGGGGTAATGTCGATGATTGGGCTTGTTGTTGAGGCAAAACTGATGATACATTAACATAAATACAACAATAAGAAGGGGTAATATGAAAGCGTGTAAACTATAAAAATGAGTCAAGGTAGATTAACCCACACTAGCACTCCTGCGTAATAACTCTACCAAAGGAGTTCCTATTAATGGAATGGCCTTAGGCACACCGGTCACTATTTTGACTGCCCAATATCCAATTTGATCCTAGGACAAAGAATAACTGGTTACACTGAAAGATATGGTTAATACGACTAGAATTACACTCGTAACCCAAGTTAATTTGCGAGGTTTTTTGAACCCACCCGTTAAATAAATGTGAAATACATCGGTTGTTGTTGGGATGCTTCTTGTGAACTAACAATCACAAGCATAATTGAGGGTGGAATAGTCATTGCCTTGAGCAACCATGTTTGCAAAGATAATCTCTTTGTGACTTTCAATGATTTCCTCTACCATTTGAGCATTGTTTGGGTTATTAAGAAAGTCATCAATAGGATCAACGAGATCAACTTATAAATCTGTTGCATCTAGTTGATTTACCATGTTATTGTTGGATGCAACTTGGTTGAGTGGATCATAATTGATGGGAACATTTCCTGACACAATGGGTGTAACACCCAAATTGGGATCTTGTCGAGGGTCAAGAAATATTGCTCCAAACTGTGGAGGTTGCTGGTCCATTGCATGTCAAGATTTTGATCGAGTTATAATGGACATGAAATAAAATAAAGATGTATGATGAGAAAATGCAGGGATAATGTCAATGATTGGATTGAATTTTTTATTTGATTAATTTGATGAAGGAATTGATGCAATTGAAAAATATCGATTTGATAAAAAACATTGATTTTGAGTTTGGCAAGTCCAATAGATGATGCGATGAAATAGCTACTCAAGAGGATACACTCAAGCAACAAGATACAAGCCAAACCTTTGGCTCAAGGTGATAAGGCTATGACTATGTGATAGCTAACTTGAAACATGATATAGTCAAAGAGTAAGTAATAGTAGTCATTGGGATGTGGGCTAAGCACTAACTCTGAGATATGAAATCGATTGATGGTGAAGGATTGATTGATTTGACTGGTTTGATAAAAAGATTGATTGATTTGATTGAAATTTGACATTTGATTTTGGATGTTTGATGTTTGGATTGATTGATGCGACTTTGACAATAAGATAATGAACGAGGATGGGGATTTTGACGATCTAATTTTAGATTGTGATGAGGAGAATGAAGACTATAGCTTAGGACCAAGATGATTGATTATGTAGATATGCAAATTGAGACCTAGGTAGACAATTACAATGATGTAATGGGTTAAAGTCTTGCTTGGACGAAAGGGAAAACTTTTTGGATAATAACGTAGACCTGACACTCAAAATTGGTAGAATAACAAGGCAAAGACGCGTTCCCGCTAGGGTACAGTGCAAACTCATGGTTTCTAATAACAATCCTGTCGTTTATGACAACGAACCCATGAGTTAAAGATTATGACAAACAAAATTTGGCATAGAAGCATTCCCGCTATAAAACAATGCAAACCCATGATTTCTAACAACAACCCCAATAAACAATAGGATAAATGATGTAAGATTTGGACTGCAAACTCACTGGACTTGGTTGTGACACTGAATGACTGATTGTTTATACTTGTTTTTGGCAAAAGATAATTTTGTGGCACAAATACATCAAGCATAAAAACAATTGTCTCGACTCTTGAATGATGTATTAGGGCCTAGATTAGCCCAAGTGATTGCAATTACTAGTTTAAACATGAAGATAATTGAAGCAATTCACAACCTAAGGCTTGGAATACATATACTACTTGATGGAGCTCTTACAAGATATAATACCTTAGATGCAATAAATAGATAGAGGCTAGGTGGCACTCGCTCCCCTCCATGACACCAATAGACCTTCTCTCTTACCTCAAAGATTCAAAAATCTATTAGGAATTCCCATCTCATTATGAAGGGTACATAAAGAGTATCTACGAGGCACGATCCACACTCCTTGAACCACCAAGTATGGGATTTTGGCTATTAAAACAAGGTGTTAGTCAATATACGGGGGCTTGATGGCTACTCATTCGGTGGTGACTCACTTAAGAGCCTATCTCAATCCTCGTTAAATGTTTTCTATGCATATCACACAAAAGTGGATACTGGGGGAACCATCAGAGTACGCTTTTTACCAAGTATATTTTGGCTTTCACCTTTGTCAATTTATATAGTGAACCAAATGAAAGCACCGCTTTGAGTCCCTCTTGGGGTAAATAGTTTTTCCCACCAAGGCAAGATCTCTAGCCAAAGATAGTACATGTTCTCTTACACCCAAGGTTGTGTGGAGTGCAAGGGGAGATGATACTTGCATGCTACCTTTTGGGGCATCTAATATAAACACAAAATTGGAAAATTGCAAGGCTTTTGATCACCCAAGTTCCGTAAAAGGTGAGGGGAGAGCATAGACCAATTGTAATCTTTCCAAACATGACAAACAAGATTAATTCCCTTAATAAAATGAAGTGTGCTCTAAACTAACAAAACGCACATGATTCATTTTGAATCCCAAGTTTTCTTTTTAGAGCACTCCTTCGATGGTCCTATAAGCACACAAGTTAGAGTTTTGGTCTTTTGGGGGCCTTCTACAAATCTGAAACCTGCACAAACATTAACGAAACCAACAAACAGAGACAGATTAGTGGATTAGTAAAAATCTGGTGAAATTACAGATTTGGAACAATTTAGAAAACTATAGTAACCCGCATTCTCGCTATTACATAGTTTAAACTTGTCATTTAAAAAATTTCTAGCAAACCTGCTATTCAACTATTCAAACTTGCAGTTTCTTAAAAATGATAGAAAATTTAAAACCTAAGAACAAAAAGACACATATAGTAAATATAGCCTTGCAAACTTGTTGTTTATTAGTATGAACCCGTGATTTCTAAAAAAACATAAAAAACTAAAAAACCCGAGAGCTAAAAAAAATAGAGATTGCTTTACTGATGCAAACCCGCTATTACTTAGCCCAAACCCATTATTTTTGCTAAAACATAGAAGTATTTTATACTTGCGCATAGGACGGTGGGAGTGTGTTCCCATTGTTTCACATTTTGTTCTCATGGTTACAATGTTCAAACCCACAATTTCTTGAAAACGCACCTAGGGCCGAAATGACTTCTGTTGAAGTGTAAATCAACTTGTTTGATCATGTTTCTTGTCCTCAAGATTCTAAAACCTTTTAGCAAGAAACACACTAAAATAACAAAAAAGGTGAGATTGACCCGTGAAGTGGGTCCTACCGAGCATGCCAGAAATGTGTGTAAGTAATCACGAGTATGCTAAATAGATTGGAAATGAATTTTACAACCTAAACTACATAAACTACAAAGAAAACACTCATTATTGGATGTTTAAAAAGGAAACAAAGAAGTTAAGAAATAGACAAAAGTATGCAAGCTTCGAAGTTTCCTTGATTAGCTTTTTATTGGTTCGATGCGTGCTCACTTTGGCAAGGGTGCTCAAAATTGCTCCATGATTGTGCAAAAACTTTTTCGTTTTCCAAACCCATATCTCTATATACAAGACTGTATTTTTATAAAAGAACCTTTGCTCTTCTTCCTCCCCTACATTGTTACATGTTTTGAAATAAATAAACTTCCACATAAACTTTTTCGTTTCCCCTGTAACTATTTCTTTACATAAAAAGAGAACTCATTAATTAAATAGTTCTTTCATATTCTCGTGCATTTACTCCAAAATGAGTTAAAACATCATGAAAGTAAAATTTTTAAATGGTAGCCTTATGTTGTGGATTTGATTGTCACCTATTTGTCGAAGCCACTACTCTACATGTATTTTCCCATTAACACCATCATACCGAAACTTATGTTCTTGTAAGTGGAATAAGCCATTTGTGCCTCCTATTTGAACATTTGTTCTCTTGACTACAATATATGTCTTTTCCTGCACTTCCTGAACATCTTCTCCTCAATCTCCTTCCAGGATTTGCAATCAAGAAATTTGATCTTTCCCTTGAAATGATTTCACAGTTTTGTAATTTGGGCTTCATCTCACTAAGATTCAACATAGGTTGTACCTGACCCATGTGAATATCCACCAGCAAGATCTTAATTCTTATAGTGTGGCCATAGTATTTGAGTCCTATTTAATCCTTCTTTTAACTCATAGGAAAGGCTAAGCATACTGTTGTAACAGGGTAGGAAGTGTATTGAATAGTTAAATGTATGGGACCCAATTACATTTGAATTGAGAAGGGTCTATAAAATTTAATCTTGAACATTGAGAGTTCAAATTCAAATCGCATGGCGCAAAGTCAATCACATCAAAGTGACTCCTCACACTTTAGATTCACAAAACAACTTCAATGAACTCCATACTCTTTCATATACTAAACTGTGTAGTATGCTTCCAACTCTTAAACTCCAAAACTTCAATGAACTCCATACTCTTTCATATACTAAACTGTGTAGTATGCTTCCAACTCTTAAACTCCAAAACTCTTGGTTAGATGATGGCCATTTTACAAACGTCTCTGTTTAGTTTCATACGTAATTTTGATGTGTCTCTATCTCTTCCATTTTTATCATTGAGACACCTCAGTGCAATTACCTCGTTTGACTTAGTACGTAGGGCATTACCAGCATATCATTCCGCGGCGGCTCTCCAGCAGTTTTTTGGAAGGATGCTTCCATCATTAGCTGGGTCCGGTTATCCACCCGACGTATCAATGACTCCATCCCCACATCTCAAATGGGCAGGATTTGGACTCGGTCGGCGGTGTGGAGGATGGGAAACGGATATGACACCAGTTATTCTTTAGAGGATGGGTGGATACGATGGCTTGGCCGGGTGCGCTTAGGGGATTGAATCCGACTAGATATTCCCCTCCGGAATATGGGAGAAACGAAAGAGATGATTCGGGGAGATAGGCTTCTGCATAGAACTTCATCATCAATCGTTGTGGCATTTGTCAAGAGAACAAGTTGTTGAAATTCTATTTTAGCTAGGTTCAGTTTAGAGTCAGAAATGAAACGTATTTTTAACTTGCCCCTTTAAAAAAGACACAAGAGCCATGTCATGTGCAAAATGCCTATACATCGATTTAGCTGCTTGCATGTTATTGTTACTGATTCACTTTTCAAGTAAAAGACCCTCAACACTGGTGGTGGTGACAACTGGAGAAGCCAAGATTTAATTCTCTAGTGAAAACCTCAGCATCAAATTGAAACATTAGTATTGTCTTTGTATTTCACTTCAGCCACTAATGTTATCGAGTAATTTGATTGATTTGGATTGGTTGATCTATGTATGTTGATCAACAATATGGAGCAGGAACACTATGTAGCATATTCAATAGGACATTTACTTCCTTTTATATCCCACTCTTGTTAGAGTGTCATGACAATCAGCTTGGTTTCATTGCAAAGAAATTTAACTTCTTCTCTTGCACATCTCTGTGCAATTGTATTTGCCTCAACTTTTCTAGCAACGTCTCTCATAGCTTTTGTAATAATAGGTCTGGTCATTAATGTTTCTAGTGAAAACTTTATTTCATAGGTTGTATTGGCTGACAATCATTAAAAGACATACTTTCTTATGAATTCCTCTTTTAGATTTAGCTTACACTATCAACCGTAGCTCTTTCTTCTATGTTTTTAATCTAAAATTTAATAAAGTATATGGCCTCGAACATAAACATTCTTACAAGTCTCCAATACAAATGACTCATCCATTGCCACTTTTGACTTTGAGTTCTGTGTTTTTAAACTCAATCTTCTAAACAACGGTTGGTGCGTCTTCCTTATCGAACCCAAAAAGAATAATTTGCAAATGTATAGAGCTTTTCATCAAATCCATTTTAATGTTTATGTTGGGTCTAAGAACTCCCTGAGTAACGATTGGCTTTTCAGGTGACTTATGAGCAAAGTCAGGCTTTCACTTGATTTTAGAACTACTGAATCAAGTAGGAGATTTTGGTGGTTCTAAAATTATGTAAAAACTCAACTCGAAATCTTTCTAAAGCCTTTTAAACAAAAATGTACCATACACGTCCTTCAATCATTATGTTACAAGAAATGATAGTTGTTCGAGGCTTTGCAAAAAACGGTTCACATGCCTTGTTTAAACTTAGGGATTTTAAGTATGGTAGTAAAGGTTATGGGCTTCAATGTTATTTCTGCAAAATTGCATTCATTTTGAAGTTTTTATAGCCATTTCAACCAATACACTCTTGTGCATACACTGCAATTATCAAAACTTGTGAGACAACACCTCTTTGTTGTGATATGTTAAACAATTCAAGTGAAGTGTTTATGCTTTCTTTTGGTGTGGGTGGTTATGGAGTTTCGACTTTATTTCTACTTGTTATATTAACTCAAAAGTTTCTAAAGATTGCTAACTGCATTCCTTTTAACAAATCCAAAATAAGAGAATCATACTTTAGAACAACTCTTAATAATATGCCTTTTTCATAGTGCATAATGTATGGGTAAGGCTCTCAAAGGTGTATACGACAACTCAATTAAACATGGAAGATTATTAATGTTTAAATTTGGGTTAGTTTCAAATAGTGGCCAACACTAACTGAAAGAGAAAACCCTATAAGAACTTGAGGAGGTTGTTTGCTACATGGAAAACCCAAGAAACAAGTGTGATGGAATTCCTTACAAATTCTACAAGGCCCTTTGTGATTGTTTGGGGAGTGACCTTCACAAGGTCTATCTTGAGGTGACTCTAGAGGTAATACCCCGTACACTACACTATTGCTAGAGTACTCTCGACTCCATTCTCTTCTTGTGCTTGTTCACTTGCTCATGACCGATGCAAAGGGAGGGGTTACTTGACTTCTCACTCACCATCTTCTCAATCCCAAGCTCCTTTGCACCATGACGGTCACTTAAGTTCATCATAGGTTGGCTAGCAATGCTTTTGTTCTCCTCCCCCCTAGGGTGCCTCTTTTGGGTGACCTATGAAAGGGTGAGGCTATCGATTGGTGGTGCTTGCAAATGGCCCACTCTTGATTCTTATAAGTGGTTTCGTTGCTTGGACTTGGTGATTTCTTCAGATTGCACTAAAGAAAAAGATAAAAAAAAATTAAAGATGAGCATCGGGTTATTCTCGATGTTACTCTAGACTCTGTTGATGTATGGGGAGAGTCGAGTGGTTGGAACCCTCCTCCTCCAGTTGTTGCTACTCTTGCCACTTAACAACTTTATTGTTTGTTTATTTTTTATTTTAAATATTGGTTGTATCACATATGAATCTTGGGGTATCTTCTTGTAGCATCCCACTTTTTTTGTGAATATGTGTATTATATTTTCTAATTAATAGAATTTTGACACGCTTATACATAAAAAATATATAAAATAAATCCAAATAAATTTATTATCTATAAATAATTTAGTAAAATCCATGATATACATCCCATAACTAGCAAAATAAGAAATATAGTCAGCTAGTCAACCAATACTGGTTTAGGGTAAGTGCATGGAAATGGGGGACCAAAAAGGGTCTTAAGTGACCACTCTTTTTTATAATAAGAAAAGACTAATCTTGGATGAGAAATTGAATATGGTTACACTCAAAATTTGAAGACACGAAAAGAACAAGAGTCATAGAGCTCTGAATATACTTTCTAAATGTTTTTAAAAAAAAATGGAGATTAAGGGATTTATAAGGGGTGAACGCACAACGCTCTCTTATTTCTATCAAAAAAACATATTGTGGGATCTAGTGTACTACCCATAAATGTTAATTTTTTTTAGTATTTAAAAAATATCTTTGATGAGAAAATAGTTAACACCATGTAGTTTATGCCCAATTTTTTTTACTTTTTTAAAAATGAATATATGACTTTTTATCAAATTTTAAAGTGCACAAATCTTAGAAAATTAAAAATTGAGTATGTTGGACCCCCTTATTTTTGGAAAGTAATCATAAATTAATTTTTTTGAATGTGGGAGAGCACACTTGAGATTGTGCTATTTTTTTACAATTAAAAACAAATCTTTAGGCATTAAAATGTCAATCCAACCCTTTGGGTTGGTTGTCCAAGGAAAATCCAACCCTAAGGAACCTTGGAAATTTCTAAGATAGACAATAAAAAGAGCATGCTATAACACACTCACATTATTATTTGCCTTAGGTCTCTCATAATGCGAGCATATTATAATGCACTCATATTTTTGTGAATGAAAAATAATCTCCTCTTCCTCACCTTCTCTACATCTCACTCTCCTTTCTTCCTATCTTCCCTCTCTCTCCCTCTCCCCTCATCTCTAGACATATCTTTCTACGTCTCACTCCCTTTCTCTCCCTTTCTCTCTTTTTATATCTTCATCTCTCTCTACTACTCCCTCCCACCTCCCCCCTCCTTCCATCTATAATCTCTATCTACCCTCTTCCTCTCTCCCTATCCTCTCAACCTCTCCTCCCTTCCTCCTACCTTCTCTACTTCTATATATCTCTCATCTCCCTCTCTCTACCTACAAATCCTTCTATCACTCCCACCCTCTCTCTCACTCCATCCCTCCCTCCATCCTTTTCTCTCTACTTCTCTCTATCTCCCCTTTGCCTCTATCTCTACCTACCTCTCCCTTCGACCCTCTCACCCTACCTCTTCGTCTTTCTCTTTATTGTTAGGTTCAAGCATTAAAGTTTAGAGATTACATTGAATTTTCTAGGTTTTAGCACATTACATAATTAATGACAAGTTTTAGGGTTTAACATATGGGGTTTATAGTTGTTATAGTGTTGAGCGTTGAGGTTTCAAGAACTGAATTTAATTTTTCAGATTTTAGTGTTAAATTATTTATGTCATGTTTCAGGGTTTAGTGCATAGGGTTTACAGTTTGTAGTAGATATTGGGAGGGTTAAAAAACGAGGATTTATAATAAATATTATTTTTCTTAGGTTTTTGTGTTATATTATTAATGTCGAAATCTAGAGTTTACAATATAGGGTTTAGGGTTTAAAGCCCATGGTTTGTGGTTTATAATTGATGATAAAGGTTTGAGAGTCTACCTAGTCCTCTCACTCTACTTCTCTTTATTTCACCCCCTCCTCTCTCTCTACCTCTCCCTCTCCTCCCTCCCTCTCTATCTCTCCCTTCCTATCTATCTCTCTTTTCTACATCTCTTTGTCTCTCCACCTCTTCGACTCTCTCTATCTCTCTTTTCTACATCTCTTTGTCTCTCCCCCTCTTCGACTCTCTCTATCTCTCCATCTCTGTCTCCATCTATTTGTCTCTCCCTCCCTCTTGCTCTCCCATTTCCATATCCCTTCTTTATCTCTCCTCCTTCCCCCTCTCTAAATCATTAATGGTTTATAGTTGATAATTTATGATGGAGGGTCGAGCATTGAGGGTGTTAAATTATTAACAACGAGTTTTAGGGCTTAACATGTAGGGTTTAGGTATAGGGTTTAGAGTATAGAATTTCCAGTGTTGATGCAATGGAGGGTTTAGCATTAAGGGTTTAAGTATTAAATTTGATTTTTAGGTTTTAGCGTTAAATTATTAAGGTCAAGTTTAAGGGTTTTGTGTATAGGGATTAGGGTTTAATGTGTAAGGTTTATGGTTTATGGTTTAAGATTGATGATGGAGGGTTGACCATTAAGGGTTTAGGGATTTTTTTTCAGGGTTTTAGAACATTATGTTAATAATGTTAGGTTTTAGGATTTAGCATAGGCTTTACGGTTTAGTGTTTATGGTTGATGATGTATGTTTTAATAGAATTGAGGGTTTAGGTATTAAATTTAGATTTTTTAAGGTTTTAATTATTAAACTATTAATGTTAAGTTTTAGTGTTTAGTGTTTAGGGCCTAGGATTTAGAGTTTAGTTATTCTTGGGAAGATTAAGTCTTGAGTTTTTGTGGATTGAATTTAATTTTTTTCGGTTTAGCATATAGGGTTTAGGGTTTATGATTGATGATGGTGAGTTGACTATGTACCTACATCTCTCTTTGTCATCTCTCTATCTCCCCCTCTCTATTTCTCTCTATCCCACCTCTCTCTTCCTCCCCCCCTCTCCCCCCCTCTCTCTCTCTCTCTCTCTCTCTCTCTCTCTCTTATTCTCTCTACGTCACTTCTCTATCTCTCACCCTTTTTAACTCTCTCTCTCTCTCTCCCTCCCTCCCTTCTCCTCTATCTATGTCACCTCTCCATTTCTCTACCCTTACCACCTATCCATCCCTCCTCTCCCACCCCCCATCTCTCTCCCCTCTCTTCCTCTTCGACGACCTCTCTCTCTCTCTCTCCTACCATTTTCTATCATCTCCTCTCTCTCTTTGCATATCTATCTCTATGTGCGTGTGTCCCTCCATCCTTCCATCCATTCCCCCCCCCCAAAAAAAAAACAAAAACTTTCTCCAACTCTTCCATATCTCTTTGTTGCATTTTTCCAGACAGATTATAACACAAGTTTGTTATAACATACTCACATTATGGTCTTTATGAGGACAACAAGTGAGGTGACTATTTTTTTGTCCCCACGTATTTACACATACCCTTAACTAAATCAATCAAATTAGTTAAAAGAATCAATCAAATTAGTGAAAAGAATCAATCAGTTTATTTAAAAATAATCACCATTTTTTAAGAAATCAATCAATATAGTTAAATAACTGATCAAGAAATAGATAACTGATAAATTAACAAGATGATAGTTAATTACTTCCATGCAAATAGGTAATAACTACCACCTCTCCACATCCACTCCACCGTCAATGAGGATAAAATCATTATCCCAAACTAAATGCTATCTATTCATCCATCATATAAAAAATCTACAAATTGAGATAAAATTAGTAATTTCTTCATCCTAATTCGAAGAAGTAAATATTGTCAAAGTGAGTAACAAACAAGCATTCTATCATTTATAATGTATATCTATTTGTTATAAAGATATATTATATTTTGATTTGGATAACATCTTCAATTCACTGTGTATATGCAATTCATCCTTTTTCACTCTATTAGAGTTGAGTATGTAGTTCGATTTAAAGTTTGTATTTTATTTTATTGAAAGCTTTCGTCTGCATTTGAATTTCATGTTGGGTAAGTTCACAATAATGGTTCCCACTTTCACCCACGAAGGAAAATCGAGGTGGGAGGAAAAAAATTTCGGAGGGGGTTCGAGCGAAGTGGGGGTGTTCGAACAAACTACCCTTTGGGGTTCGAGCGAAGCCCTCACTTCACTCGAACCCCCTCTTTCAAGCAAAGCACCTTTAATGCTTGTTTATGTCATTTTTCAATTATCTTAGGGGGGGTTTGATCGAACCCCCCTAAAAATGGGGAGTTTGCTCGAACCCCCTTTCGTTCAAACCCCCTTTTTAACACTTCTCTGAATCTTTCTACATTTTTTTGCAGATTTTTAGCCTTCAAACCTTTGGTTGAAGGCTCAAACGGAATGATCTTGACAACCCAAAATGTAGTATTGTAGTCCTCGAAGCAAGCTTTCCAATGACTATAATTTTATTACATATTGAGTTTATTATGAACTTGTTTTTTTAATTTTACCAAACATAGGTTTTTCACTGAACAATAATTTCTCTATTCAACACACTGGGAAAAATAGTAAACTAATTCTAAAAAATTCAGAAAAATATCTATGTCCTAGGTATTGATGTCTTCTTTCTAACAAAATAAAATAAAATAGAATTTCTATATATATAGAAATAGTTATGTGTTCAAACGTACACCTATGTCTAAAATATAATTAGTCGGACTTCAAAACTTAATAAAATGAAAAATATTCAATATATCACTATCAAACCAACTGCAAGCCCTGGATATTGATGTTACAAACCAAAATTTGAAAGAATTGAGTTTTAATCATTTATATAAAAAAGTTATGCGTTTCGGGAGGCACATCACTCTTAAAAAATGTAGTTTGCTGTAAAAAACTACTTTTCAAGGGAGACGAAAAAATTAAAAAAAAATCCTTCAATTTTTTTTGAAATATATATATATAGAATCTACAGACAAAATGCTACAAATCACTAATTTACATCATCTTCAAATTCTTAATAGTTTAAAAGTTATAGCTATCAGAAGTTGAAGATTATTTTAAAATTGTTCATCTCGGTGTCAAAAGTGGAAAAAAAATGGGAACCATTATTGTGAGTTCACCCTATTTTTAATCTAAGTACCACAACACGCTTTGGTTTTAATCAAGATTGATTTTCTTAGTAGCTTCACAATCACCGAGTGATAGAATGGCTCTATATCATTATGGTCGCCAAGTTTTATAAAATGGTTATCATTGTTTCTTAATAAAAATTATCACAATGTCAGACACTACACTTTTCTTTAACTATGTCTGACTTCACTTCTGTCTTTTAATCTCCATTATCTTTCACCACAACCTAATATGTGTTAGCACTTTTGATAGACTCTCTCAGTAAGGCTAGACACACAAATGGACTGATCCAATACTTTTATTACATGGACCAATGGGTAGATAAAGGTGGTTAATTACACTATATTTCACCTCTTATGTATTCACAATAGTGTACAAATGTGTATGTGGGATGACACTCTACCTTTCATCCAACATGCTTATAAGTATTCCAATAGATAATTAGTAGTTGCACTCGACATTGCCCAAAATGCATCTACAACCATGACCTAAAATCAATGATAATATGGCAAATAATCAACAACCTACATGACACGACATTATGCCATTCTAGCATTACCAACATGAGAAAAAAACCAAGAAACATGATTTTTTTTCCAATTTAACAATTGATAAACAAACGTAAATTCCCTTTTTTTCATAATCACGAAATTCAATAGCAACAATCAATCTTCAACTACATAGATGATCTTCAACAAAACTTTAGCAACAATCAAAGTCACTTCAACAAAACTTTAGTAGCAATCGAAGACATTTCCAATAGCATACTTCACAATAACAATCATTATCAAAGTTTTCCTAACTCCACAAGCATTGTGGTAATGTTCTAGACTATTGTCAACAATTCGCATAAAACTTTCCTCCAATCATGAACTCAATGTAAATTTATTTTCATGTAATATACCATTAAAATTAGCCTTCAATTGCTCCATAATATTGCTCAAACATGTCCCTAACTTTAGGAGCACTAATTAAAATTTGAATCACTTAAACCAATTTCAATTCAAATTCATTACATAAATTATGAAATTATCATGTATTTAATTTTAGATAAAAAAATAATACACTTTAATATGCATCCAAATAATAAAAATTTAAAATATACCTTTTATTTGTCAATAATATAAGTAATTAAAAGTTTTGAATCAATTTTCATTGATCCTATGTGAGCTTTACAAGCTCAACTGGATGGTCCACGGTTGATATCATCTTAGAGGTAGGCAAGACATTTGAAACATTTACAACCATTAGATGGAAAAGCAACAAAAATCTCACAAAATTTTATTTAAACTCGGGTAGTATATTAAATCTTAGAACTTTGTTTAAAAAAAATTCATTTGATAAAATACAATGTTTTTTTATAATTAGATACATATATATATATATTTTTATTTTAAGTTGATTTTCTTGTTAAAAGTGATTTTTAAAATAAAATCAAATGTTTTTTAGTTAATATATATGTATTTGGTATCTGATATATTTCATTTTATTTAATTTATTAATCATTTTAAAATTCCAATATGAAATGCTTTGCATGCAAAAAAGAATAAATTAGAATTAAAAGTTAGTTTTAAAACTAGAACCACAATTATAATGAAGTTATTAGACACAATGTAATATCTAAAGATCTGGTCTAAATAATGAGAGAACATATCCTAACTAACTACATTATGCATCTTTTAAGATATGATAAAGCTTAAGGTTAGTATTTGGATTGTGATTCAATTAATGTTAACGATGTTTGTAATCTATTAATTATATTTTTTAGGTACACATTTTATTAATATTTTAGTTCTAATAAATTTAAAAAAATAGTTTTTATTTATTTTTTTATTTTTCGATATTAAATATTTATTATTTACTATAAAATTTTTAAATTATTATTTTTATTAATATTTGGATTTTTTCGTATATTTAGACTTTGCATTTGGTTTATTCTATTTTAATTTTAATTTTAGATTGAAGTTTGATTTTTTTTTTAAAGTATTTGTCTTTTTACGAAATTACATTTAATTTAATTTATAATTATTTATCTTATTAAAATTTCAATTCATTGTAGAACTATTATATTTTATATTTTATTTTAATTTATATAATACATTTAATTTATCTCTCCATCACTCTCTATCTCTCTATTTACCCTCTCCCTCTTCCTCTCTGTCTCCCTCTCCATCAACACATTTCTCTCTTTCTCTCTCCCCTATCTCTATCTCCACCTCCACCCCCCCCCGCCCCCCCCCCCTCTCTCTCTCTACCACTATGTCTATCTCTATCACTCCCTCTTTCCATCCTTATATATCCCTATCTATACCTCTCCCTCTCTATCCTCTCTATGTTACTCCCTCTTTTTATATCTCTTTATTTCTCCATCCTTTATCTATCTATCTCTCTAAATCTTTCTCACACACTCCTTGTTATTCCTCCCTATCTATATCTCAATATCTCTCACACTTTCACACACACTCCTTGTTTCTCCCTCTCCCTCTCCCTCTCGATCTCTATCTCCATCTCCCACCTTCTCCCCCCCTCTCTCTCTCTCTCTCTCTCTCTCTCTCTCTCTCTCTATATATATATATATATATATATATATATATATATATATATATATATATATATATATATCCTTCTAGCTCTCTCTCTCTCTATATATATCACTTCTTTTATCTTTATCTTTCTACGTCCCCATCTCCCCCTCTCATTGTCTCCCTCTTTCTATCTCTATTTCTTCCTCTCTCCTTTATATATATATATATATCCTTCTAGCTCTCTCTCTCTCTATATATCACTTCTTTTATCTTTATCTTTCTACGTCCCCATCTCCCCCTCTCATTGTCTCCCTCTTTCTATCTCTATTTCTTCCTCTCTCCTTCCATCTCTCTCTATCATTCCCTCCTTTTATATCTCTTTGCTTCTCTCTCCTCTCTTTATTTCTCTCCTTTCATCTCATTATTAACAGGATCATGTTATGCTTGCAAACATAACATGATCCTGTTGATAATGGAATC
Organism: Cryptomeria japonica; assembly: GCF_030272615.1. NCBI lineage: Eukaryota > Viridiplantae > Streptophyta > Pinopsida > Cupressales > Cupressaceae > Cryptomeria > Cryptomeria japonica. The sequence goes on along the minus strand of NC_081414.1, from coordinate 187,013,051 downwards.
TAGTTATCTTCCCAATTCAAAGATTTTTTTTAAGTCATGTTTGGATCCCTATAACTAGATGCATAGTTCATTTGCTATCACTTCTTGATTGAGACCTTGCACAAACAACATCGATTTTTAAATGACCTACCAATTGAACTTACACACTGAACATATGTATACAAAATACACCAAAATTTTCCCTAATTAAACTTCCACACCTTGTCGAAGTACCCATTACGCACTAAAATAAGATTGCTAGTTATAACCTCATCCAAAGACAACGATAAATATTAATTGGTTAGCCATACAAAACCGCGAGGAGGAAAGAACTTGCGGTAGCGCTAGAAAACCGCGAGGAGGAAAGAACTTGCGACTACTTTCCAAGCCTATTATTCGGTGATTTTTTTTGTTACACAGATTTACCTAAATAATTAGCGAAATTGGAACGATGCGCTGATGACAAAGTTGCCCTAACTTCAACCCTTACTTAATTGCATGTCTTTCGCTGGATAGTTTTCTGCTCATACAATCTGAACGCGAAGGAGGGGAAGATCGCGTGTTCGAATTCCAGCATCGTCAGAAACCCTAATTTATATTAAAGGTTTGAGACCTTGAAAACCCCTAAACTGAATTTTCAGTAAAACCTGTTAAATACTGTTGTTCCCTGTTTATTCGATGGGGGCAAAAAAAACCCAAAAGAACTCTGACTGTCTTGCATGAAGGTTTTGCTCAGCATTTCAAACCCTATTGCAAGCTTTTTTGTTTTCAATAACGTGAAACATTCTGTACATGCAGGTTTCTAACTGAAATTTATATTTTGAAACTCTCATTTGGCTTTGTACACCCCACTTGCCATTGCCATTATGAAAACACCGAGAACTAGATGTCTTTTATACTGAGTATGGGGTTTCGCTATTAGTGAAGTTGAATACACTGGATGGTTGGAGGCATTTCAGACATTAACTGTTTGGGAAAGTATATTCAAAAGAATAGATAGCAATGATGCCTGAAAACATATTTTTTGAAGCCTTTCATATTTGCTTGGTAAATCCTGGGTTGCTACGGATAAAACAATGCTCAAAGACACGAACGGTAATGGGGGCATGAAAATACAATTCCTTTGTTCTACTTAATATTTGCTTGGTAAATTTTGTGTGAAGCTATGGGCCCTAGTATGGAGTGTAGAATATCATACTCGGACAGATCATTCTTGAGAATCTGAGATATGTAAATATAGGCCAATTTTTAATATTTTCCATTATGGTAACACCACAGTAGAGTGACATACCTATCAGTTATGGTTCACCCTAATTCGCATCTCAGTGACATGTCTCCTACAGTTATGAGTCACCTTATTACCAACCTTTGAAATCTGTATTTGCACGACTCAGACATTTAAATGATTGTGATTTATAAACACCCGCCACCCTTGAATATATGATGCATCTTATTGTCTTTACTCCATCTGGTCATGATTGACCTACGGTTACGTGACACATTACTGCTCGTAGAATATATATCACGAAAACAAATGCTGGGAAAAAGCTGAAAACAATTAATGTAAAATTATGTCAGTTAATGTAATGGAATGCCTTGTACTGACGTATGGATTATGCTTTGACTTCATTGTTAAGATTTGTATACATGGAACGTGGATGATTTTACTTCATTATTACTGTGCCAAGCCTCAGTCTTGCTACATATTAGCTAGGGTTATGGATTTCTTTATAGCACAAACATTTAACATTGAAGTATATCTGCCGGACTTAGATACTATCATTGAAATGAGTATGGTTAACCATATCAGCACCCATCGGTTTGAAGGTTTAACCTAAAATTTTTTCCCCTGAGATTGCCTTATAGTGACAGATGTTTGTGATTTGTTCAAATAGGTCATGTTTGAATACATTTCATTGTTTTTTGCACCATCACCTGGCCACTTTTATCCTATGGTTATGGTCACGTCATGGCTGGTATATTGATTTGGTAAACTTATGTCCTGAAGATGGCACTGTTAGAAATGTTGGGACTGAAAATCTTTCTCTCACATAGTGATCCCAGAATCAAACAATCACAAAAACAAACACCTTGCAAGGCCTGAAAAAATTTAATGTAAGTTTCTTTCAGGTGATACTATGGGGTACTTTTTAATGCAACATGAATTATGCTTATTTTTAGGCTTTTACACATGGAACTTGTTTGAAAATGCTCCATTATCATTACAGCAATTCGTGACCGTATATCAGCCAGGGTTATCAGTTGCCTTGTGCAAACATTGAAAATATAACTGCTGGTATTAAAAACTAAGAGAGCGTGGTTGGCCATATCGGTCCTGATTATATTTGAAGATATGGTTTAAAATTATTTAAAATTTTCTTTTGAGACTGCATTTTCTTAGTGACAAGTGGCTCATTTGGTAAACATGGGTCATGTTTAAATCTATTTCATTATTGCTACAACTCTATTTGGATACACTTCTCCTATGGTTGGCATATTTTCTTGGTAAAGTTTGGCCTTGAAGATGGCTTCCGTGGACAGGATTGAGAAGTTGGGATTAAAAAACTCAAGCTCCCACATGGAGATCCTAGAAGCAAACTTGTATAAAAGAATTACTCTGTAAAAGCTGAAAATATTTAACGTAAAATTATAGGGGGTGAGGTTATATTCTGTTGTTTAATGCAATACGGAGTATGCTTGGACTTCTTAAGATTTACAAAAACAGGTCATGTTTGAATATACTTTTTTTTTATTGAAGAGTAATAAAATATTTTGTATTATATTCTAATACTGCATAAATGCACAGGGAAAACAACAATATGAATTTAATACTGACACACCTTCTCAACTTATTCTTCTGACTTCCTGCCCTGCCCAACCTTTTCAATATCTTACTACCTACTATATCCTTTTCCTCACATTGACCTGCCACTCCTTAAAGAAGATAGAAAAAATAATACTTACTCATCTAAGGTTAGATGCTTATGATGTTGGTTAATAATGTTCTTGAAATGTGGTTTCAAATACAGAAACAATAAGCTCAGTTTTAGTATTTATTTCATATTAACTATATCACTTTAAAATATGTATTGAAATTGGAATGGAGTGGAAGTGACTAACGTGCTTTAACTTGAATTTGAAAACCCTTCTTAAGCTTGTTTTTATTTTAACTAGAGGATTCCCTGCTTTTCCACCCTGATATTTTGTGTGAATACCGGTAATGCTGACAAGCTTAATTTGCATTGAAGGTCTGAGACTGACAAACTCATTTCTTGTTTATTTGATAGAGGGAAAAAAATATTTCTGTTTGTTTTGCACCAGGTCTTTTGTCCTCATCATAACGACTACGTTTATGTCTTCTGCAAAAAATTAAAATATAAAAGCTTTTGTACACAAGTTTCTAACTGAAGCTTAATTTTGATTCTCTTGTTTGCAGCTCCTACTTGCCCCCGTTACTATGAAACCTTGATAACCATAAGCCTTTTATGGTAAATTTTTTAAGTGGGGTGTTATTACAAATGGCATTTATACAATGGATGCCAAGAAGTCCTAAGTCACTGTTTCGGGTTTGGGGGATTTGGTATGCAGATATGACAAATGTTTTTTATGGTTGGGATTGTCCATACAAAAAACATATAAAAATCTTAAATACATACATATTTGCAGATCAAAAATAGGAATCAAGTTCATATATTGGTTACACTAAAAAATCATTTTAACCTTTTATTCCACATAAGATATGACCTAAAGTACCAATCTTACCATGGGTTATTGGTTCAACCCCCTGAACCTGCAGTTCTGGGTCTGATCGGACTTGGATATTGATCCAGGTTTGGTTTAGCAGGGAATCTGTCCATGGTACTGCAAAAATACTGTGGGATCATCTATGACAAACCCAGGGGAACCCTTCTCAAATTTTGACACCATTTGCTCCTACTTAAATGAATCTTAAGTGTTCTTAGTTCTTCTGATTCGATGATGAATTTGGAGGTGCTTTTTGGAATGTCATGAACAGAATATAAGTGACAACAGAATATAATTGCATCACAAATAATATAACACGGGTTTATATTTTAAGCCTTTTACCTGCAGTCATGTGCCTAGTGGTGTTTTGATAGTGTTTTATTTACTTAAATACTTGAATACTGCTTACAGAGGTGCACTCACGCTCTCACCATTTTGCTGTTGGTTATGGAATTTGGTCGCTGCCTTCTCAAATGTGTGACAATGGTGTTTTGGGCTTTTTTGAGTGTTTTATTTAACTTTTGGCTTAAGTTACCCAATTGAAATTGGTATCGGGTATGGGTATGTGGTTATGGTATGCTGATATGGCAAAAAAATCAAGGGTTGGGTATGTCCATACAAAGATACTAAGTTTCTGGTTCTGTTATTGATCCTGGTTTGGATTCGTGGATCCAGTTTGTGGGTTAGGCTTAATTCTTTCTAGGGTTCGAGTTCATCTATACAAAACATGTAAGTCATATATGTGATATGCAGCCTAAAAGCACAAATTAAGATAAGTATATCACATAGCATCATATAAACAAGAAAACCACTGTAAACTTGAATGCCATTTAAAACAAGCATGATAAATATTCATTAAACATCCAAGTTCAATATTAAAATAATAATACCATGATCAACAATTAGTTTTAACTTTTAATAACCACAAGCAGTGCAATTGGAGCAGTGCAAGTTGCCAGTTGCTCTGCAAGTGCCACTTGCACTAAAAATTTGCTAGCTTTCAGACTTCTCAAATGCAGTATGGTGGGAAGTGGAAGCATCCAAGTCAGTATGCGTTGGCTCTATACCCCACAACTTTGTCTTCCCTTCCTTGTAGTCATGTTGTTTGTGTGAAAGGAGGTGCAAGTTGGAATGCAGATATATGAAGGTCTCCACTTTTTTGAAGCATATTTTGTTGCAACCTATGAAGACCAGGTAAACAGTTAAAGTTATACATTATATAAAAAAAATTGAAAACAATGAATAAAACTTTAAAAACCAAAAAATAAAAATTTATTAAATTTACTTGTTATAAAATTTTGATTGTGAGGGGATGCAGGTGTTAAAAGTATTGGCCATGGAAGTACCAGCAACTAGGAGCAACCTTGAAGAACCTACCACGAAGAAACAATTTGAGTGCACAAACCCAATAAACTAACTCATGCCTATAACTTGCAATTCAGTTTCAGAGAAGAGTCTAACAAATGCTGCCTTGTACCTTTTAGCCACTCCAAAATGTCTTAATAGGAAGCCTTCCTTGCACAGAAAGAATCTGACTACTGTAGTATTTTGGAGACAATGCAAATGCAAGATATAATTGAATGGTCATTTTATTCCATCTTTCTTCAATAATTGCATGCATTTGTTTGAAGAAAGTCTTTTTAGGGTCTCGCTCTTTTGCATTCATGAGGCATTCATCTTCTCAATTATTGAGTCAATGCCATTATATATTTCTCCAATGCAAGGCCTGTCCACGTCAGTAGCAGATAATGCTCAAAATGGGCTCGGTGAAACTAAGGAGATATTCAACACGATACCACCCTGAGTCATCTAATGTCATCCACTTAACTAAGTTACCGATTCGGGTACGGGTACGGATACAGATACAGGTATGGATTCATGGGTACAGCAAAAAAAAATCCTTGGATACGAGTACGGGTATGTCCGTATATATCAACATTTGGTTTATTTTCAGTTGAACCACAATCAATGGGATTCCCAGTACCACTAGCTGCATCAAGTGCAGAAGCTGGTTCAATTTCATTTTTCAAACAATTGACAAAATGCCAAATCATTAACAACACAAGGAAAGTGATTTCATAAAACATAAGCAAACAGCTGCTACGTATGCATAATGTAAATCAACTGAAATCAATCTCAGTATTTCTGATATAAAGTTTACTAACCCGTATACCTCACAAATGCGACTGAAATGATATTTAATTGTTTGCTTGCTGGCATATTCTGATAAAAAATGCTGTCACAAAGTTGTGGGAGTGAAACTGAGGTTTTAGTTTATGAAACTATGCTTGGGTACGGCCCTTGGTACTTCCTGGATGCCCGGGTTCTCTGTGGATTCTTCATAGAAGGACACATAGAGAACCCAGGTACCCAAGAAGAACCCAAGCCATACCTAGGAAGAACCCGAGCCATACAAGTACCTGGACAGTACCAGTACCAGGACCCAAACTAAACTAGAAGAACTCGGTAACTTAGCCGCTTAATATTAGATGACTCATGGTGTGTTCGTGTGGAGTATCTCCTTAATATTCTATACTGTTTTTATCTAATTTATCTAAAATTTATTAATTTAATATTTATCATAAAATTTATGCTAATATATATTCAAATACAGTACGATAAAAATATGTTAGGATAAATATTATATATACATAATGATAAAAAAAATATACATTCTAACAGTATATTAAACTAATTATGATTAATCATTTAATATTAATTATTATTTCCTTACCTCTTTCAAATCCATACTGTAGAAGATATTAAGTTACAGCATATAAAGTTATGCACGGTATGTATTAAAACTTTAGGTTATATATAGTTGCTTTCTGTTATATACGTGTCTTGTATCTGTTATTGCTTTTCACGCAAAATTGGAAATGTCTGTTTGCAGATGCTGCGACCCATTATCACACACGAAACCCCTGATTGCTGTTACTGCAAGCATTTAAACACTCAAAACCTATCATATGACTGGTTTAGGGTTTCATATGACTCACCATCTACTTAAATTGATCAGTAAATGCTGTGTCAACCCTAGAATTGCTTGAATATTCCCTTTAATGATTCCATGCAATTGTGACTGTTGAAAATCGAACCCCTACTCGTTTCTACAGTTGAATCACAACCAAATTCAATTCTGGTACGTATCGTACGTGGAATTGCAGGGTTTTCCTACATGGCTTTGGCTTTTGATCAATGGTGTGTACCATTTAAATATCTATGTGAAAACTATTAGTACACTATATCATAATTTAATATTAATTAATTTGTAATTTTAATACTACTTATTAATATTATTATTAACTTTATTTATAATTATTTATTATATTATATGTTAATTTTATTAGTAGTTCATAAATACGTATGTACATTAAAAAAATTAGGAAATATTTATATTGAATATTTTTGTTATAAGGTTGCAAATATGTATATATTGATTATTTTTATATGTTTTTGTATAGATGAGCTGAAAATGAGCCTAACCCCAAAATTTATTTTGACCAAGCCCATGAACTGAACCTAAACCTGAATTGTTAAATTAGATCTTATCATAAGATAAATTAATTAATGAAAAAAAAATCTAAACCACTTGATGCATATCAAATGTCAACAGTGTGGAGTAGATGTATCATGTAGCTCTGTAGTGGCACTCCATAATGGCTCACATCAAAACCCCCCTCCAAAAAAATAGGTTAAAAAACTGGGTCAAGTTTGACTATATTTCATATCATTGTAGTTCAATATGGCCACATTTCTCCTATGATTATCACTCACCTTATATTTAGCTCCAGATGAATTGTGGGCTTGGCAAACATCCATACTTTGAAGAATGGTCCAATAGATGGGCTCCACATGCTGAGACACTGTAGAAGAGATGAAAAACTTAATGTAAATTTATATTGGCCGATGTTATGGAATGCCTTCTGATGCAGTATGGTTTATGCTTCGATTAAATTCTTAAGATTTATGTACATTGATCACATTCGAATATGCTTTAATATTGTTATACCAAGCCACAATCTTGCCACATGTCAGCCGGTGTTCTGGTCACCTTATTTCACAAACATTGAATCTATATCAGCTGGTCTCAGATATTATTGGTTAAATGAGTGTGGTTGCCTATGTCAGCACTGACCAAATTTGAAGGTTTGGCTTAAGCATGTTGTTTAAGTCCACCCTTCTGGTGGCAAATGGTTGTGATTTATAAAAATGGGTCATATTTGAATCTATTATGTTGTTAGTTTTACATTATTATCTGGCCACACATCTCCTATGTTATGATTCACCTTATGATTGGTATATATATTCAGAAATTGGTAATTATTTTTCTCTGAAGATGGCTCTGGTTGATGTGCTTGAAATGTTGGGATTAATAAGATCTACCTCTCATACATCCCAGAAGCAAGCTATCACAAAACATTGTGGAAAACCTGAAAACACTCTAATATAATTTTTTTCAGGTGAAGTTAACTGTTAGATCATACATGGACTTTATTCTTGTTTGTGACGATAAGTCATGCATGAATATACTAAATTATTGTTATGGCAAACTACAATCTTGCTGCATGTTAGCTAGGGTTATTGGTTAATATTGTCCAAGCACTGAGGATATATCTTCTGGTATCCGGTATGAAGAGCTAAATGAGCATGGTTTCTCGTATCATTGTTCAACCTTTCTGTTGAGACTGCCCCTCGATTTACAAGTGGCTTTGATTTGTAAACACATGTCATTATCATTATATTTCTCCTACAGTTATGGTTCATATATTTCCCTGGTAAACATTTGTATGTGATGATGGATTCAGTAGAAGGTTTGGAATTTTGGGACCAAAATGCCTTTGCTCTAACATCGTGATTCCAGAAGTAAACTATGTCAGAAACAGATGTCAAATACCATGGAAGCTAAAAATAGCTAATGTAAATTTATTTTGAATGACATTACAGGTTTTCTTTTAATGCTACAAGGAGTATGAATGGACTTTATTCTTAAGGTTTCCTAACACAGGTTATGTTTAAATATACTTTCTTTGATATTTACAATAAGTGGCAATCTGGTTAACAAGTGTTAAAGATTACCTTATTGTGCAAGCATTGAATATATATTTGCTGGTCTCAGATATTAACAACTAAATGAGTTTGGTTCCCATATGAAATTTGAAGGGTTGATCTAAATTTGTCTTTTAAGATTTCCTTTCTAGTGAGAAATGGCTGTGATTTGTAAAGTGAGTCATACTTGAATGTATTTCACTATCAGTACTCTACAATCTTGTCATGTTTGATCTACAGTATGGTTGGTATATTTGCTTGATAAACATTAGTCTCCCAAAGATGGGTCTAGTAGATTGGCTCAAAACCTTGGTACTTTATGCCTCTAGCTCTCACATGGTGACCCCAGAAGCAAACTATCTCAAAAACAAACAGCATGGATCCCAAAAACATTTAACATACATTTATTTTGGGTGATGTAATGGTTTGCCTTTTAATGTGGCATAGAGTATGCTTGGACTCCATTGTTGATAGCATAGTTTGCAGACTCGAACTTGGAGAGTACTTGGCAAGCCCAAAATTTTCAACTCGACAAAAACTCAGCAAATACTCGACAGAAACTTGGCAAAAACTCGCCAAAAACCCGACAACTTTGAAAGTACTAAAAATTAAAATCTCTTAAAGAAACATTTTTTTTTGTAAAATTCAGTTACAAAATGTATTAAATTAAAAGTTGACTGACATCTTGAAGGAGAAAATGCATGGTTTTATATAAAAAACAACATGTGAAAAAACATTTTAACCAGCGTTTTACCTGTGTCAACATTTTTACCCATGTTTTCTTGTGTCTATAAAAAAACGAGTTAAACTTGGCAACCCTGAGAGTTTGCAAACTATGGTTAATAGCTCCAAATGTTGGTCATGTTTGAACATATTTCATTATTGTTATGCGGAGCCACAATCTTGTTGCTTATTACCTAGGTTTAGGGTCATCTTGTAGTGCAAACATAAAAAATATCTGCTGGTTGCCTATATTATCACTGATCGAATTTGAAGGTGTTTTCTGAACATTTCCTAATATCAGCAATGATTCAAAAAAAATGCGTTTCAAGAATTACAGATTTATCTTTCCGTTCTGATATCTACCGAAGAGGGTACTTATACAAACATTATCAGCATCAACAATTATCAGTAGACATTAACTCTGTATGTTCTTGTGGGGCATGACAGTGCCTTTTTTGAAGTGTGATGTTTTCTGCTTTAGTGTTTCCATATATCTTTCAATAACCTTGGATCCTTACTAGCTCTTTGTAGTCATAGAAGTTTCCGCATAAATTATCAGTGAAAATATTTATCCTTTTCTTGGGCTTGGTAAATTTTGGTCAAAGTTAATAATGTGTGGGTTGACCTTGGACAAAACAAGTGTCATGTTCAACTAGATCCCATATTTCTTACACTGCAGTCTTACCATGGTTACTAGGGTTATGGGCAGCTTTAGTGCAGAGGGAGATTTCAATGTGGGTCTCATTCTATCAAGAGCACCCCTTAATCGAAGTGATATCTTCATACTGTCATCTGGTAGCTAAAACACTTTTTCAATATGCATGTTTTTTAGCAACTAAGTAATCTACATGTAATCTTTTTTTTGATAGGTCAAGTGAAGGAATCTATTGTGGCTTCTGCCTGTAGCAAAAACCATTGAAATGACCGACAATACTAAGAGGTGAAACCTACAACTTATCCCTCCTTGCTTGAGAAAGCTAAGGATAACATGATTACTTAAAGCTGATAACACTCCCAGCCAAAAGTCACTTCTAATTAACTAAGAAAAGCTAGTGGTAGGTAGAGGAAAACAAAATAAAAAACTAGCCAAAATAATTACAAGAAAGGAAAGCCTCCACAATTCACTATTCATCAGCACCAATAAATCCGTGTCTTCCAAATGCCAATGTCTTCAATTCTGGTTTTCAATCTCTATGTTTCTTTATGGAAGATGAAGCAGAGAAAGCCTCCTAAACAATGGAGAGGAACAAGTTACTTCATCCCTTGTATCCTGGACTGTAGGAAGGACCTGAAACTTAGTTCTTTCAATTTGACCTTTCACCTCCAAATTGTTGCCCCCTACAAAAACCTTGGAGCCCTCGTTGAGAAAAATTTATCAATAGAGAACTGTTTACCAATAGCTTACTCTTAGTCCAGACATTCGCCTTTGCTATACTTTGGGACCACAATTCACTTATATTTTGTTTTACTTTCAGTTTGTGAAATGGCTATGGTTTCTCTGGAAAGCAAATCATCTTTCTTGGGATATAAAGGCACAATTTTTTTGATTTGATCATCTCTAGGAAGATCCGACTCACCATCCTTCCCTATCATTGGAGATGCAGTGGCATTCCTTTTATCTTCATTAGCTGAGATATCCACACTCTTTTGAAATAAAAGGTGAAGAAGGATTTAAAACCTTCACTTGTGCAAAGTTTGGATCATGCTTGCCTAATTTGGGAATCAATTTCTGTGACAACAACTCTTTAGGAACTGGAACTTTGAAAGAGTGACTGCATCCTCTTATGCTCAAGTTGATTACACTGAAAACATCTGTAATGTAGCCCTTTGCAGTTAATGTATTGAATCCAAATGCCATGTGTATACAAGATTTATGGAATGGAAAAAAGTTTCGGAGATGTCCATCACTACATTGACACTGGCAAAAGAGTTTTGAGCTCCTTCCCTAAGAGAATCAATTTTGACAAAATTACCAATCATATATGTTAAAAGCTTTAACATAACCATCGCTTCGCTTAACCAGGGAAAGATATAAAAGCAAATCCAAATGGGAACTCTAGAAAAATTTTCAGCGTCAAGATTGAAGAAAGGTTTCCAGGTTGTTGCATAAGAGCAGACAATTGCTTGTTGAGTCTACATGCTGGGGATTTTCGCAACCTGGGGTACCTTAAAAAGAACAGGGTAGTACAACTTGTCTTCATTCATGATTAGAGCTTTGAAAAAGGGTCCTTAAGAATGATGGGCATTCAAAGTATTTTTAAATATATATGGAGTTTTGCTAAAGGCATCCATTAGCATCTTGTACTTGTGGAAGAATTACTTTATTATAACAACTAGTGGGATGACTTACAAATCATATGCATCACTCTTATTTATACTATTTAAGGGCAACTTTCAAAGCATATGCATCAAACTAACACTAGCTACATATAGTAGAATTGGGTTCATAACATTGCCTCCGTCGAAAAGTTTTTTTCTCAAAGCTAGAGATGAGAAAACTTGGAGAGAATGTTGGTCGGTTGTTGGCCGGTTTCCATTTGGCATCTTTAGGTTACATGCCATTCTATTGGGCTAAGAACTGCTTAGTAGATCAATTGTGAAGGTGCTTGGTGCATTTGTCCATAATAACCTCAAAGTTCTGAAAATATGGGGCAGTCCTCATCCGATGTAGGTAGCTCTATTGGAGGGCAAGCAAACGTCCCAATTACTTTCTTGAGATGAGACATGAAAAATTGGGTGGATCTAATAAAAGGATGGGAGACTTGTGTGCCACCTCATTAATGTGTTGGATCATTTGAAACCCAATATATGACCGCACTTGTAATGAAAGTTGCTTGTGGAGTTGGAGATGTTAAAAAATCTAACACTAATGTCAAATGTATGTATTGTCCTATGTTGATACACGCCTTTATGCAATTTTGGACCATTGTTACAGTGGCCTTAAGTAATTAAGAGACGTCTTCATGCTTGGCTAGCGTGCTATCAAATATGACAACCTGAAAAGAACTTGAAACATAAGTACACAAAGTACACAAGGAGGGTGGGTGAATACCATAGAGTGCCTCATAAGGGTTCAATTTGGAAGCACTATGATAAGTGGTAAGTACGCAAGGAGGGTGGGGAAATACCTTTGAGGGCCTCAAAAGTGTTCAATTTGGAAGCACTATGATAAGTGGTATCATATCACCACTTAGTTAGAGGTATACCATAGAGTGCCTCATAAGGGTTCAATTTGGAAGCACTATGATAAGTGGTAAGTACGCAAGGAGGGTGGGGAAATACCATTGAGGGCCTCAAAAGTGTTCAATTTTGAAGCACTATGATAAGTGGTATCATATCACCACTTAGTTAGAGGTACCAATTGGTCCATTGTCCTTGTTGCTTAAACACAAAATAATGCAAGTAAGTCTCGAGGTACTTGATGGCCATTTTTGTTTGACCATTAGTTTGAGGATGATAGGCCAAACTTCAAGGTAGTGCCTTGCAACTTAAACAACTCCTACTAAAATTTTCTTGAGAAAGATGGATCAGAACTACTGACAATAGGGTGAGCATCAAATGGAGTTATAAGTTGAAATCCAAGAAGTGTTGAGCAACAACAAGAATAATGTAAGGGTGGGTTATTGCGGTAATATCCTGCCACATCACCACCAAAATAATTTGTTTACCACTTGAGAGGTGAAGTTGTACAATGAAGTCTATAGAGATATCAATGAAAGCCTGATCAGGATAGAAAGTGGCCACAAAAACTGTGGGGTTTTAATAGTTTCCTTTTTATTCCTTTGACACACATCACGTTTAGCTACAAATGCCTTGAATCTTGCCTAAGGCCATCTCAAAAAAATTCTCACTTCACTTGCTTATAGGTCCTAAAAAACTTGAGTGTCTTGCAATATGGGAGGAGTGTGGTTCGCTTACTGAGGCTTGAGCTGCGAGTTAGGAAGTAAATAAATCCGATCTTGATAAGTGAACTTGGTTTGTCCAATAGAATCATGACACAAACTAGGGATTCTATTCCAACTGTTGAATGATACCTTGAATTGTAGAGTTAGTAGCCCATTCATTTAGAATTTTATGTATCCAATTTGGAATCAATACACAGAGAAAAGATGGAGCCTTCCTCTTCATATTGACCAGAGAGGGCAACTGCAACCCCATTTTCCTTACCCTTTTGGTAGACAATCTCGTAGTAATGTTCTTGCGTCGTTGTCACCCATTTTTGTTGTTGAGGGGAGGACATTCTTTGCTGCAAAAATATTTCAAGCTATGATTATCTATTTTTATTTGGAACTTGAGGCCCAATATGTGGAAGGGTCAAAACTGGAGTAGAACATGTGGCAGTTTTGGGTGCATTAAAGGTCACCACAGCTGATTCAGACCAATCGATGGAGTTCTTTTTGAGCAAATCTGACAGGGGCCCAGCAAGTTTATTACACCAAAGGCGTATTACACTCACATAATGGATGCAAAAACGTCCTTCAATAAAAACTAGAAACATTTAATTTAACGTGTTTGTGACATTTAAATGTATGGAAAGCAAAAAAATAAATTATATATTCTCTCCTCTTAATGATCACTCACTCTGAGTTTAATTAATCAATCAATTATTTCTATCTTCATCATGCAATTAGTTAACTCGTAATTATCTCAATCTAATATTATAATAATAATATAATCATATGACAATATAATATTAATAATGTAGTCTTAATAGAAATTTTTGCTTTGGTCAATAGTTTAATAAAAATATAAAAATATAATAATATAATAATATTTTAATAACAATTTAATATTAACTACAATATAATAATATATAATTTTTTAAAATGGAATAATGAAAAAGTATGATATCCTCTGGCATACTTCACCTATATTCCTCAAAAGATAGGTATGCTAGTCATAATTACCCACAAACTTGTGATGGTACCCTGACAAGCCTAAAAAGCCTAACAAATTTTCGAGGGAGTTAGAGCAAGACCGCTCTTGTATTGAAGCAATCTTCTTGGGGTCAACTTGAAGAGTTCTTTCTTCAAGTAGCTTAATTCGTACCATTCAAAATTGAGTTTCCATTTTCAATATTCAAGGAAGCTCAAAAAAGAATATGCATAAAATCAGATCAATGATTCAAATATTGCTATTTGGAGTCAGCATAAGACTCTCAGGTATCCAGTTCAAACATAAGGAATCTAATTTCATCATTTATAGCCCTCTAATATTATGGTCTCCTATTTGATAAATTTGACATTGATATTACTGAAATATTTTGGATATACAAATATATTTCTTATGGATTTAGAATTTTTAATAATATCTAATTTTTTTGTCTAGATTCTTCTGAATTTTTATAGCGTTCTTTTGCAACTCATAAAGTGCTATCTACCTATTTCCGTCCTTGTAAAGCAGCACTTCAGCATGTCGTTCATCTCTATTTTGAATCAACTATTAACATTGATTTCTACATAGGTTCCTTGATTCACTTTTGTTTGTAATATAATTCTGGAAAGCTTTATCTTCCTGGGATGAAAATCCCTGGACAATCATTTGGGCTATCGTCCTAACCATGGGTTTTTGTGGACGTGTAACTGCCGTAATTATTAGGTTAAAAAACTTGATTGTTTTGGAAGGTCAAAGGAACTTGGAAACTCAATTTTCAATTTTTTTTTAATAAGAAAAGTAAAGTTTGGACCAAATCCGTCAAATCGAGATGGTCCTACAAATCCAGCTTCAGCCTGCAAATGTCTCTGGATTTGGTAACTGCGGTCACTGGTCAATGTCTGGGAAGTGGGAAGTAAGACAGGTCTTGTGATGATGAAAAGGGGAGAGTAAAATCCTATGAAGAAAAAGCATTTGGTCAATGGGAATAGGCCTTGTGAAGATATGTTCAGTGATGGCAAAAATCATATTCAATATCATTTTGTGTAAAATCTTAGACAAATTCCATGTATACATAAAGTATTTACGTGCAATGCATGCAGTGAGTTGTATAAGTCAACAATTTACTCAGGAATTCTTATAAAACATATCAAAGACTACTTTCTTAATGTCACAGAGCTTGTTTCATACCACTTGAAATTGGGATTTTGATCGTCAACGTTCAAGGGAGCTCAAATATTATATGATTGAAGTGTGTTAACTCGCAATTTAGAGTCTGTAAAATTTTCAGGTATCTGACTCGATCATAAGAGGTATCTAATTGCACTGCTAAAACCCTCCTATATTGTAGCTTTCCATTTGACTAATTTGACATTGGTACACTGAAATATTGTGGATCTAATGTTCTTTTCATGAGTTTGGAGTACATTATAGGATTGTCTTCTGAGGGGTTTTTGCTCTATATTTTTATGATTTTTTCACATCTTTAACTGAAGAGGATTCAAACGATGCAGTAGAGGGCTATGTATTTCTTTGTAGAAGTAACTTGAGATTTATTTATCTGCATCAGATGTTCTAGACAATGTTCTACTGCCTTGTCAAATTTTGACACATTTAAGCTTCTTGTGAGTACATCTGTGGATATCTGCTTGTCTAATGTATTAATTACAATCCACTCTTCCATGTGACTCATTAAGTGGATTGTATCTTTGGAAGGATTTCTTCCATTCCTTAATTGTTGAATTGTTACTAATTAGTAATGTTTATGACAGCTTTTGCAATTTCGAGTTTTTTCATATTCTTCTATCCTAACATCTATGAATAGTGATAAAAAGTTGCACCTAACAGAAGGATTTTTTTTCTGCAGCTGGTCATCATCTTGACATATTGTTTTGTAGCCTTAATACTCAAGTTTATGTATTTTCAACGTTATTATAGATTACTTGACATTTGGCATGTTTGTCTGTGCTGTGCAAAGTTGCAATCAAAGTTAAGTTCATGGGCATTGTCTATTGGAATTGAGTTTCTGTTTGGCACATTTAATTCGTTTTAGTTTGTCTTATTTCCTAGCAGATATGATCTATTCACTCAGGTGGTGATCGTAATATGCTAATATGGTGATTTAATTTTCTTTACACATTCACTAACTACTGCCAAACATTATTTGTTAAGGAAATAAAAATATGCAGCATTGCCAAGAATTATCTAGCTGCATATGCAGACTCGTAAAAGCCTTAAAATTTTCCTGTTAGATATACTGGATTTCAACCAGCAAAATGTTATTGATTATGCCCAGTTGGAATAATGAAGTTAGATTCACAATTATATGGTCATATATGTGATTTTTCTCTTTATTCTGAGGAATGGCGTTGTATATCCACAGCCAAGTTTTAGAATATAGAATACCTTTTATATCAACTTTGTTGCCAGGCCTTCAATGCTTTTGGCTAGTAACAAGAAAGATTCAGGTATGTGAGGGTAAGATCTTTTTTGTGAACATGCATGCATATAACTGTGGTGCATCAATAGACTTATCTGTGCAAAATAACGTTTATGTTACCAGATTTTACTTGATGTCTATCTCACAGACCCCTTTATGGCTTGCTCCGAACCAAGCGTTGCTCAACAAACGCTGCTGAACTTTGTTGCAGGATTGTGGGGTAGCCGCAACCAAGGATCTGCATTATTCGAGGCGATTAAAAGGTTTACCTTGGTTACTATCTAATGGCTGATCCTCAGGATGATGAAAAAGATGAGGAATGGATGAAAGAAGTTTATGGGAAGGAGTATACAGGACCTCCTAAACCCTCTGATCTCAAAGATCGTGATAATGGTACAGTGAAAAAAAGAACTGCTAGTGACAATGAGTCAGATGAGGATGAAAAGAATCGCGATCCAAATGCTATTCCCACTGGGTTTACTAGTAGAGAAGCTAAAGTGTGGGAATCAAAGGCTAAGTCTATAGAAAGAAACTGGAAACGGAAGAAGGAAGAAGAGCTTACATGCCGTATTTGTGGTGAAAAAGGCCATTTTACACAGGTATGTTGAGAGATTCAGGTAATGTAGTGATTTGTCCTGTCTCCTGTTTTCCTTTATAGAGACGTTAGACACCTAATTTTAATGGACAGATGGGCAAACCATAGAGCCATATTTTGAATCTCCAGAAAGGCCATTGTGCCTGAGGTAAGTCAACTGGTTCAGGTAATGTTGCTAATACGTATCCCTCTTCCAATTAAAACTAAGGACAAGTCATTTTCAAATGCGGTGAACCAGCTATCTGCATTGTGATGAGAAAACAGAATCAGCCCCGGGTGATACATTCTGTCATTTGGTTAAGTTGGTTTGTAAAGTGAAAGTACTATGGGTGTGAGACAATTTATGCTTCTGTTCTTGGTGCTTCAATTCGAGGAAGTTTGAGTTTTCACATTTGAGATGCAAGGGTTATGATAGGCAAGATCTCAATTAGAGATTTATTTTCTCTCGTCAATGTATAATGCTTAGTTTTATTTTGGGGGTCATGAAGTGACATTCTTTAGTTTGTGCTATGTGGAAAGCACTGAAAGAAATTGACTCAATCAAATGTTCATCACGTTCATTGCCTCTAATTTAAAAAAATTAAGATTAAATGCATTTTGTGGAAACAATTTAAGTAATACGAGTAGGCACAGATGTATCCATTTAGTTAAAAAATACAATGAAGATCAATGCAGGTTGCTTCTTCTCAATCTTCAGAGTAAAAATCATTTAAGTTAATGGCAGTAGTTACATATGTATTGATGAGGATAGGATAAATGATTCAAGTGACAAGACTTTGAGTTAATACCTAAACAGTGAAAAAAAAGCAATAAATAAGGTTTGTAATCAATCGTATGTATTAGAAGAGAGAGGGCCTACGCTGTTAATGAAGGTGATAAGTGCAAGTAAAAACTTTGGAAGTAGGGCCTACCGTAACATTTTGGATCCATGTGTATGTGTCTATATCTAATTTTGTTTTGAGAGATTTGAAGATAAATGTTCTTTTTGGGAATGGCACTGATTATGTGGGCCACTTATTGCAGTATTGGGGTGAGGCTGTAATCTATTTAGCTTACACTGCATAGAAGGGTTCAATGCTCCACAACCCTGCCCACATTTAAGTAGTCCAGAGCCTCAATGTCATGCCTTCCAAGTTATGAGTCGATGGATGTTTGAGGAGGTGAACTTGGGTTTCTTTTATCACGAATGCACCTCTTTACCTTTAACACACTAACATCATGGATTTTATATATTTAGGGTTAGCACTGTCTGCCATTTTATGTATTTAGATTAGTGCTGTTTGGTTAAGCTCTGTATATATCAATATTCCAATACATGTTTTCTTCCTAAACTTTTTCTTTTGAAATCATGACCATTAATAACTAAAATTAAACTTTCATTGTTTAAGATGGTTACAAGGCTGTTCTCTGCAATAAGAGGTTCGTTAACCTCAGATGCTAAGGAGGCTCTAGATTGAATACCCATATTCCTCCTAGAGTTGTTCTAGCCATGGTTTGCAAACTCTGCATTTTCTTGCTAAATTCAGAGTAATTTGTGGGCTTGATAGTTTTTCTTTTTTGCAGAGATTTTCCTGCTGAATTGGCCACCCGAAGAAGTTTTTGTAGACCCTTGATAAAACCCTGATTTTTTGTGTCTTTTTGACATTTAAGTATTCTGTGGTTTGGATCTCAGCAGTGTGAATGGATTGTTGAGCAATTGAAAGGATTTATCACTGGTTGGTTAAAAGTGATATAATTATGAAAATGGTTTGTGTCATGAAGGTCCCTGTGGCCTTATTCTTGGCTTCTCAACCCCACTAAGTGCTGCAGGCCGCAGACATTTGCTCTACTTTAAGAAAGAAAAACATAAACACTTGTTTTGGGCTGTGAATTGGATAAAAAGCAGATTTTTTTCCCGGGTGCATCTCCCATGACAGGGGACATGTGGGCGACTTCCTAACATCCCCAGGAGGCTTAAAATTTCTCTGTGTCAAAGCATTGAACAAACAGACAACATGGTGGCATGGGTAAATGGTTGACCTTGGAAAAAAGAAGGAATATTTACATGTTATTGGAGGAAAATACCTTTAAAATAAAACATATTTTGTTTACTTGGACTCACTCTCTCTTATCTTAACTTTTGGAAGTTGGTAATCAAATATTTCTTATTTCTTATGGATACCTTGGATTTAGTAGAGAGCAAAGGAAGTGGCGAGGGTGAGGGTGAGTTGTGGTGGATGTTATCGAGTTTTCATAAATGTTTTTGTACTTATGCTGACTGCTGTAAGTAGTTTCTAAAAACATATAAAAAAGTAAATAAAAGATTGAAGAATGACGATTGTCCTGTTGACTGCACGACCCTCATCATTTAGACCGGTCAGATTCCCTAGTGTCAGCATTAGTTTGGTGACGAATGAAAAATTGGTCAGGAATAATTAGGATTTGGTGGCAGAAAGACATTATATTTATATAATGTAATAGATTTTTTGTTAATATATATATATA
The DNA here is from genome assembly GCF_030272615.1 of Cryptomeria japonica. Classification (NCBI taxonomy): domain Eukaryota; kingdom Viridiplantae; phylum Streptophyta; class Pinopsida; order Cupressales; family Cupressaceae; genus Cryptomeria; species Cryptomeria japonica. The sequence goes on along the minus strand of NC_081414.1, from coordinate 186,993,165 downwards.
TATATGTATGTATGTATGTTTACATCCCTAGCCACCATCTGCTGTCCCCCAACTTTGGTGCATAGTACACCTGTCCCCCCATCTGCGAAAGCTATCTGATTCCATCATTGCCCTGTTCCAAAACTCCATTAAACATAGGTTTTTTCCACTATTTATATGGAAATATCAGCAGTTTTTAGTCTCCTGATCAAATCCTGCGTAATTGAATTCCATTTATACTTCTGGTTTGCCTAGCCAATCCCATTTCCAATAAATTCTGCTATGATCAAAATAGATTTGTGTGTTCTCCAAATTGTGTATTCATGTCTCTTTTCAATTTTTTATGTTTCTAATGCATTTTTTAAGTTTATATTGTGTATTTATGTATTATTTTTCAATTTACCGAGTCCCAAATCCGTTTCAAAAGTTTGGGTTGCTGAATTTGAGTTATCAAATTATGGTCCTAGAATTATCAGATCCTGCATTGGCTCTTTTTGGTGATAGATGATGGTACTGTTGGTACTTTAAGCCTGAGCCTTTGCTACATACATTGATACCTAGTCTCCTATCATGATGTTTTTCGTTCACCTTTCTTAGCTACATGCTTCGTTGAAGAGTCTGACCTTCATACCATTTGCAATTAGTTTTTGTATTTTGTGGTTATAACCTGTTTAGGATATGTTATTGTGATTTTATGTTTCTTTAGTGCCTTGTATTTATTGTTTCATAATCTTGTTACCTTTCCCTTAGTTCTTATTTATTATTATTCAAGTCATTCAAGTTCCATTGATCTATTCATGATTCTTTGTGGATATTGATATAATTTCTTCTTTTGTAATGCCATCTAACTATTATGTGCATCAGTAAAAATCTAGCATTTAAGTTTTTCTAACCATGTCTTAAGGGGAGAGTCTGTACTTAGCATTTATGCTTTGTGGTTATAAGTTATAACCTCTTTAGGTGATGTTATTTTGATTTTTATGTTTCCTCAGTGCTTTGCACTAATTTTATCTTAATCTTGGAACCTTTATATTATTCAAATGCATTCAAGTCCCATTGACCAACTTGTGTTTCTTTGTAGATATGGATATGATTTCTTTTTTGTAATGCCATCTAACTATTTAGTGCATCAGTTAAAACTGTAGCATGAGAGTTTTGCGAACTATGTGTTAAGGGGAGAGTGGTGAAATCTTTATATGGGTATGTCTACTTTGCAATAGGTTTTGGTTATTGTGTATGTAAGCTTTGAAGGCAATTGTAAGATATATCCATTGCCAAAATGTTGTTTAGGGCAACTGTAAGAGATATCTATGGTCAAAATGTGTTTAGGGCAACTATAGACATATCCATGGTCAATATGTTGTATGAATGATTTAAGAGGTTTAAATTGACATGTGAAATGAGGTGTGGTTAACTTTTCTCTATAATTAGATACTGTGGAGACTGAAGGGTTAGGCAATCTACTAAGTTAGGCAAGGAATTATCTGTTTAGTTTAATTTAATTCTCGCATCAGGAAAAGGCTTGTGTATGGCTTCCACATATCTTGTTGAAGTGAGCACTCTGCATATGTACAAATAAAGATTGCAATTTCAGCAGTAAATTTTTGTATACTACTTGAATTTCTAGAAGTAAAATGTCAACATTACACATTAGATAATAACAATATTTCTGTAATTAATGACAATGTGTTTGGCCAGCATTAGTGCAATTCTGAAGTGAAATGTGCTTTGGCAGGGTTGCCCAACAACATTGGGTGTGAATCGGAGGTCACGTGGAGGTGCTGAACGAACCCCTACAAGGGAGAAAAATTTCAAGCCACGTTTTACAGGATCTGGTGGTTCTCGAGGTCAGGGAACTGAGAAGGATACTGGATACCGATTTGAACATGACAATCACCATGCTGGAGGTCGTGATGCATATCACTCACATGCTAGCAGAACTGAAAGGGCTAGAGGATCAAAACCTCTAGGCTTCAATAAACGGGCTGAACAAGTTGATGAATTTAGAGACGAAGCAATGGGACGGCAGGGTTCTAGTCGTGGATCAAATGCAAATTCACTAGTTGCAGCCCAAATGCAACATATAGCTGCACAGAGAATGCAGCATAGTTCTGGTTCACAGCATTATCCGAGCATGCCAGATGTCCCACCAATAGACATGGAACAACACTACACATCTTCACAAGGAGATGGACACTGGAAGTGGGAAGGTACACGAAATGGATCAAATTTTGTACTACCTCATAATTATAAAGAAGGTACCTTGTGGGAAAGATTTACCTCAAGAGAGTGCTATTGTATTTTACTGACTGTTTTTATCTGAATTCTGTGTTAGGCATTTGACACATTGATTTTTTTTATTAAAAGTATTTCAGTGATGCTTGCCCAAAAGAATTCGACTAATTTATTTTCTTGCATTTTTATGCTTTTTGTAGTACAAATTTGGTTAAAGCTGGATTGCACCCTTTAAGCCTGTCCATTTGGTAACGATTCTTTTATTGGTCTTGGTTTATTATAGGCCGAGGTCCTCCAGACCCAGTTAGTGGAAACATCTCTCCATCTAAAGTAAGGGGTCCAGATGGAGCAAGTCCTTATTATCATGGTCAAATGCCAGATTCTATCCCCTCAGACGGAAATAATGCTTTGCCAAAGGAATCTAACCAGAAGCTGGAAGTGGATGCTGGATTTGAAGATCAAACCTTACCTAAATCATTTGAAGCATTTGAGCAGAAACTTATGGATGAGGTGATGAAACTTACAAAACAGCAAGATGATGCAGAGGACGACGAAAATACATGGCATCGTGAGGTATGTGATTGTTTGGATAACATGTGATTATCTTTAAGGAATTAATGGTAAGTAAAATTTGAAAACTCCCATGGCAGAACTTGTTACACTGATATATTGTCATATTATTATAGTATTGTCAATGGCGAAGTGATGTGTCTTGACTATATTTTCTTTGTTTCCAAAGCAATATTTGGATGTGGAATAACATGCTTGTCTATTTGTAATTATAAATTAATATTTTTTGATGTGACATAAATACATCTTTGAGAGTGTTAGTCAGTCCATGGTTTTGTTTGTTTTCCCAACCTCCAGAATTATGCTTGCAAAATTCAGGTTTATTTATGTTCAGAGTCTATTATAGATAAGCTTCATCTGTCAACTCAGTGTTTTTTTTATGTTTGAGAGCTTGGGTAAATTGCATCGTCTTTTTGCTTTTTCTGGCCTTATTTCTGAAAATGTAAAATGACGTCGTAAGAAAAAGTTTATTTTTGAAAATGTAAAATGACGTAAGTATTTTACTTTTTAGTAAGTTGCCCTCTATGGATTTTTGTTTTATTGTATGTGTAAGTCAGAATTATTGTGCTGGCATCAATATTTGATTATTGTCTCTTAGTGGCGAGGGAGCTCGACTGCCTTTATATTCTTTGTTTTGGACATAGACATTGAGTAGCTGCAAAAATGTTTATAGTTCAAGAAAGCTTTTTATCTATTGTTTCTCTGAACACTAAAAACTCTTTGCATGAACCTTTTTTTGCAGCGCACACGAGAGATCCATGAACAATTCCAGGCTAAGCTTGTAGCCCTGAGAGCTCAGCATGCTAAGCGTAGAGAAGAGTTTTTATGTCATGAGATGCAGACACGAGTGGATCAGTATCGTCAACCAGCTTCTTCAAAACAATACCACGAAAGTGGTGGTGGTCCAATGCATGGTTATAAAGAAAATTTAAATGATAATCGTGGATATAGCAGTAGTGTTGCAGATGGTCATCAGGGCTACCCAGGAGGGTATGATGCACGCAGGGATGAAATGCAGTATTATGGTAATCCTCCACATACCTTTAACAGGAATCAGAGCTATGATATGAGAGAGGCTTTCTCTGGTAGCCGAATGTATGAGTCTGCTCAAAGATACCGTTGAATAATCATTCGAATCTAGTGGTGGTGTGTCAGTTCCATCTTTAATTAACAAAGTTGTGGAGGTAGTATTTAATATCCTGGGTCCTCTTAAGTTTTATTGCCATTTGCTGCTTGATGTCTGCTATGCCTCCATGAGGTATTATGCATAGATGGCTTGATTTTAGAAGGCTCCTTTTTCATCATTTGCCCTTTGATACGATCTTAACGTATATGGAAGTTCCTTCATGAGGTATTATGCATAGATGGCTTGATTTTAGAAAGCTTCTTTTTCATCATTTGCCCTTAAGTACAATCTAATGCATATGGAAGCTGTCCTTTGCTTACCTTCCTAAAGAGAAGATTAAGCCTCATTTATTGTATGTAATGCTTGAGTTTGAAATATGCATTTGCTTGTTACACTAGTCTAGTATTAAGTTGGTTTTTATTTTATTACTTTTGTCTGTGGCATGCATCTTTCCCCGCTGAATCAGACTTTGAAGCCAATGGCCAATTGGGTAGGGTAAAATCTTTTGGCTGTATGCGCAGAGGGGAGACTATCAGGTCGTTACCATTTGCATTGCTTGGTGATTCCTTCTGTCAATTTGAATTAGTTTCTGGGTTGCCCAGATATGGCCTGCAAGAGATGGATGCACTTCCACCTGTTGATTGCCTCGGAGTGTGAGAACCCACTTTTTTTCTCCAGTAGACATGCTTTGAATTTTGGTCTAGAAAATTTTCAGTGAACCAAATCATATTTAGTAGAGACTATAATGGTGCAGGCAAGGTTGCGTATGATTTCAGATTTTTAAATTTAAGTTTTTGATTTATCGTCTTATGCTTCCTATTGAATGTGGTCTTCAATAGCATAATTACCTATTTGGGAGTCCATGTTTTTATTGGTCTGTTATAGCTGGTTGGCATAAAGTTTCCTGAGACTAAATGCATACCTTGTCTGTCAAGTAACTCTACAGCATAGACATATATGTTTTTGCTCTAGTTTCCTGCTATTCTGGAATTAATTTGAGCAAACAAGTTGGTTGTGATGCTTATAGGGTCCATAAGAATTTATTTGAAGGGCGATAGGTTGTTATTAAGAGGGTAAGGTGATCATTTTATTTGTTCCTGCATTACTTGCGATGAGTATTTTTCTTGGAATGGGGCATGTATTTGGTAATTTGGTTCCATAAGGAGAAACAAAAATAGTATTATTAAAATTGGTCCTACCATATGTTACCTCTGATTTGCGTTTCACATTGTTCTAGATGCATGAGATGCATGCTATAATTCAACATGAGGTAAGAGATAGGAAACAAGAAGGCATTTCTGGAATACAACCTGAGAGAATTAAAAAGTAGGATCGATTTATAATGAATCAGGAAAATAGGAAAGATAAAGGAGAGGAGCGTTGGGTAACCTGCATGCAAGTTGAAAATGCAGTGGAAAACCATTATCTGATGATGGCTTTTTTGATCCCAATTTACAATTATTTGTATATCTGTGTAATTTTATTCAAAGCAACTTTAGTAAATTGGTCTGCGTAAGATAGGAAACACGTAGGCATATTTGGGGCACAGACTGAGGATTTGTTAGGGAGCGGGATGAACTAATCATGAATTGGAAAAATGGCTTGTATAAAGGAGAGAAATCTCAGGTAACTTGATGCAAATTGACAATGCATGGAAAACCATAGCTTGATGATGCTTCTATTAATCGAAACTTACAATTATTAGTATATCTGAGTAAATTTAGTCGAAGCAATTTCTGGTTTCGTATTTGTAACTTTGCATACTCATTAGGCAATGCTTCTTGGAAACCAGATTCATATTTTTATGTGCATCAGTTCATTAAAATTTTCCAAGTAAATAAATGCCTGAAAAATACAAGATGTATGGTATGCATGAAATCCTGGCAGATCTTGTTAAACTAGGACAGTCTTCGACATGAAACCAAGGCTCAATTGCACGCTTTTTTGAATGTGTATTAGCGAAATTTTAGACTGGTAGTAAGGAATCTGAGTAGACTTTCAAGCATCAGATGAATCATCAGATAGTTGAGAGCAAGGCGTTTTCCAGGAAATTTATCAATGTCACTTAATAAATTAAGTTTTGGAGATGTTTGTGTGACTGGATGCTGACCCAGCATAAATGATATGGCCTTAATATCTGAATGGAACTATAGAAAACCCTGTGCTGCCATATAACTTCAGACTCAAGTTATAAGGGACAAAATGGGAAAATTGACAAGTGAGAAATGATGGTTTACTTATGGAAATGCTTGGAGAAGGAGAGGATGCTCGTGTTTTGGACATGTTGCAGGGAAGGGAAAGGATGGTATTTGCAATGCTTATCTAATGAAGAACAAGGGTGGAATCGTATATAGCAACAACACCATCCTCTCTCTTTTGTAGATTCAAAAATGGGTCGTAGGCAAATTCTAAAGACATAGGAGCACCCAAGGCTTGGAAACAATGGTTCTCACAATAGCCCTAGATAGTGACAACTATAGCAAGTGTCCTCAAGACTAGGGCACCTTGTGCTAGTGTCCTTAGGTTGGGAGCGTATAGTGCCAGTTATCTCCCTGTTTGGTCTAAACTTTTGTGGGATGGCAATTTAGAGGCTCTTGATATTAGATATGCTGTTTGGAATTTAGTTGGGTACATGACAAGACTAGGGTGCCTAGCCACAGTGACCAGTCTTTTTGAGTTTTGCTTTTTGTAAAAGTGCACTTTGTATCACTGTTTCAAATTTGTACTTATCTTTGGCTTATTGTTTATCTGTTAGTTTTACTGGTTTGTGTGCTCATTTGTGCATGCTTTAGACCCTAATTAGCTCACATCTAAATCAATCAAACAATCTTTCAAGCAACAAAGGAATAGAGTCGAGACATTGGTTTGTATTCCAATGTTTAATAAAATATGGTTTGGTTCTCGTTGAATCGATAGTTAGAATTGACCACACCTTTTTCATCCTAAACATTTTGGCGTTCTTGGTGTGCATGCATAATTTTTGATTTGTAGGTGTCACTTTTTTGGTGAAACCCATTTGTTTTTGATTAAGCAACAAAAACAAGCGTGCTGACCCTTAGTACAATAGCCCGCAGGGAGTAAGAGAACAAAACATGGGAGCAAACCTCGAATAAACAAGGTCGGACAAGTGAAAAAGGAACCTTGTCTAACCATCAACCACCTAGACCCAACTCAAGGAGGGGTGTGGGGGAGAGGGGAGGACTTCCCCTTCCGCTTGCGACAAACCACAGTCTAGGCGATATTGTCATTGGGGCCATCAAGAGAGAGAGCAAGCGGTAAGGACCTCATTGGGATACCATCAATAGTGCAAACATAGTGCTCGTGCAAAACAACAATTGACTGTTACAAAACAACAATAGGTTGTTGTAGAGGAACAACATGAGTAGAATCAGTAGGAGTAGAGCGAAGCTGCAAGTCAGAGGCAATAGGAGTTGAATCCACTAGGACGGGAGAAGCCATTATAGTGGTATCCAATAGGAGTTGAATCCTCTCGAGAGGAGCCAATTGAATCAGAATCTGCAACATAGATGGTTGAGTGATCAACAATAGCATCCTTCCACCAAATAGCAACACCTTTGCGGCGTGAAATAGAGCAGTCCAAACAAGATGACCAGTAGAGAAGCATTTCCAATAGCGAAAGGGGAGGCCCTCAAAATCCAACAGTTGTGTCCAGGGTCGGTCCCCAACCATGAGAACCACAGTGACCAATTATCTCCCAGTTTGGTCTAAACTTTGGTGGGATGGCAATTTAGAGGCTCTTGATATTAGATATGTTGTTTGGAATTTAGTTGGGTACATGACAAGACTAGGGTGCCTAGCCACAATGACCAGTCTTTTTGAGTTTTGCTTTTTGTAAAAGTGCACTTTTGTTTTGCTGTTCCAAATTTGTACTTGTCTTTGGCTTATTGTTTAACTGTTAGTTTTACTGGTTTGTGTGCTCATTTGTGCATGCTTTAGACCCTAATTATCTCACATCTAAATCAATCAAACAATCTTTCAAGCAACAAAGGAATAGAGTCGAGACATTGTTGGACTTTCTTTGAGTAAGAGTTAGTGAAACATAGACCCCTTTGTGGTTTGTATTCCAATGTTTAATAAAATATGGTTTGGTTCTCGTTGAATCGATAGTTAGAATTGACCACACCTTTTTCATCCTAAACATTTTGGCATTCCTGGTGTGCATGCATAATTTTTGATTTGTAGGTGTCACTTTTTTGGTGAAACCCATTTGTTTTTGATTAAGCAACAAAAACAAGCGTGCTGACCCTTAGTACAATAGCCTGCAGGGAGTAAGAGAACAAAACATGGGAGCAAACCTCGAATAAACAAGGTCGACCAAGTGAAAAAGGAACCTTGTCTAACCATCAACAACCTAGACCCAACTCAAGGAGGGGTGTGGGGGAGGGGGGAGGACTTCCCCTTCCGCTTGCGACAAACCACAGTCTAGGTGATATTGTCATTGGGGCCATCAAGAGAGAGAGCAAGCAGTAAGGACCTCATTGGGATACCATCAATAGTGCAAACACAATGCTCATGCAAAACAACAATCGACTGTTACAGAACAACAACAGGTTGTTGTAGAGGAACAACATGAGTAGAATCAATAGGAGTAGAGCGAAGCTGCAAGTCAGAGGCAATAGGAGTTGAATCCACTAGGATAGGAGAAACCATTACAGTGGTATCCAATAGGAGTTGAATCCACTAGGACGGGAGAAGCCATTCGAATCAGAATCTGCAACATAGATGGTCAAGTGATCAACAATAGCATCCTTCCACCAAATAGCAACACCTTTGCGGCGTGAAATAGAGCAGTCCAAACAAGATGACCAGTAGAGAAGCATTTCCAATAGCGAAAGGGGAGGCCCTCAAAATCCAACGGTTGTGTCCAGGGTCGGTCCCCAACCATGAGAACCACATGTCCCGAGAGAGGCAAAGAGATGTCAATATCAACTAAGATGCGGGCAAAGGTAGAGTGGCCCATTGATGATGCAACATCATCAACCTTTAAGAAACAACCAATAGAGTTACCAATGGCCTCATAGCAAGAATGCTCCCAAAAATGAAGAGGGAGATTTGGAAGGTGAACCCTAACTAGACGCACATTAAGCGGTTTAGTGAGAGGGTTAAAAGAAGTTGTCCAAGAGGGAGTGAACTCCCCAAGCCCATAACTTGCCCAAAACCAAATCTCGATTAGCCGAAGATGTAAAAGAAGCAATGAAAAAGCCTTTAGCACAAGGAAAAAGCTCAATATTATGAGCTACCAAAGGCTTCTAGGAGTCACTCACCCAACGATGGAGGTCTGATAGTGAAGGCCAAAAATCATAGAATCTGCACACTAAAGCACAACCCAATGTTGTCCACATCATCTTGCTCACAAACCACCACGGGAGGATTTGGCATAAGGAAGAGGATGAACCCCCTTGGAGGGTTGGGCAACAAATTTGGCCACACTAGCAAAGTTGCACTTGCTAGCAAAAGGTTTGGATAGGACCTTAGCACCCATAGTGTCAGTAGCAACATTACGCGACTGAGAAGCATCTCTAAAAGCTAGAGAATTTACAATGACACCCCTCAGAAGGGCATCCATAGGTGGGGGAGGGCACGAACTAGTGTTACCTCCAACACCTTGTCTTATCATGGATTTTGTTGAATAACTGAACTTTACTCCAGCCAAGATATCCCTTTTGGAGTTGATTCAAACTTTGCCTATATACAATGGAATGCCCCAAAAAGCTTTGTAGAAGATAGTTGTTCCACCTTCAATGAGACCTAATGATTTATTGCCCTTTATTAGAGTGTATGCATGCGACCAAGATGGACATTATGTTCTCCCAACATGAGTTAACCTTTTTGGAACTTCAAAACCAATATGATCTTCTTATGATTATTGTGCCTATCAATGGTAATATAGTAAGATATACGCTAGATAATAATAGTTCCATTCTTAATGCGTATAGCATCAACTTGTTGCATCAAATCAAAGTGGAGTCCATCTTTTTTTCAACTTGATTCTTTTTCTATTTGTATTTTTCATAATGTTGGTAGAGAATCATTAGGTGCAATAACATTGCCTATTAAGGTAGGTCTTGTCATTTTACCCACATCTATCCATGTGATGCTCGATACTCTTACATATAACCTTCTTTTAGGTAGATCTTGGATTCATTCTATGCAAGTAGTCTTTTTAACTTTTCACCATAACCTTAAGTTCATTTATAACAATAAGATGTATACCCTAGAAGGTTATAAGAACCTACAAAGTTGTTTGCAACTTGAAGTAGGATCTAAATTTACTTTAAATTCTTTAGTTCCTTCTCCAATCCAAAAGGGTACGCTATCTCCTACTGAAGGCACTCCATCTGAAGAGGTGCTCTTACAGGATGATTGGGGGTCACTAGATTTCACGCCTTTATATATGGGAGAATATATAAAATCTAAGACTAAAGAGGATGATATGGAGGTAACCATAAAGGATTCAACTTCTAAGTAACCTAATAACGATGTTGCTTCTACTTCATCTGTCTTCTAATTATTCTTCCTATGACAATGGGATGTATTAGGTTCCACCATCTCCTTCAGAAATGACATCTCTTTATGGTATAGGTTTCTATCTTTAGCTAAGAGTGGATATAGAGGCTATTGAACACAATGTACCACTGAGAGGGGGGTGAATCAATGGTTCCTAAATTCTTTCCTTTTTAAGACAACCTTTGAAAATAGGTTATTATCCTAATCACTAAACAGTTAAACCGGTGAGACAAAAGGAATACCAAAAGAGACAAACACACAAATGCAACCCACAACATCAGATGTACGAGGAAAACCCAATATGGGAAAAACCTCAGTGAGAAATGTTGTTGGAGACTACTGCTCCAATCCAACCTCACAAGTGAAACAATGAATTACAAAGATTTAGGGCACCAACCCAAGGAGCACCAACCCCTGCACCAACTTGGTGATGTATATTGAAATACAATTTTGATACAATTATAACTTCTAGTTGCAAATGAGTTCTGCAACTCTTGATTAAATAGATTTTTGTCGGCTAACAGTCTTCTCTTCTTCTCTCTTAGCCTCACAACACGCTTAGTCACTTGGATGCCTTCTTGACAGATTAGACCTCACTTGTTAGCTCAACTGTCAGACCCGCAATAGTATATTGGTACTATGTCTCTGTCGGTTAAACTCTCTCACGGGTTAGCATGCTAACTCACTCTGCAACTTTCTTAGAATAAATTCTAAGGAAGATAGTCCTTCTCTGTGCTCAAGCTCTCTTCACTCTCCTTCACATGAAGCATCACACATTTCTGTCTCGAGTTCACATATTTATAATCTTGGATTCTTGCCAAAAACCACATTCAAACAATGCCGTGTTAGGTTTTGCCTTCTCGAACTCGGTCCAAATCCGATTTGATTTGATATGCTTTTCCAGGGATATGATCTTCATGACATCAATCAACACTAGCAAAGCTTCGCATTCCAATTGGCTTTTTCTAAATCTGGAGGTCTGCACCATGCTTTTCTGCTTTTCTCTGTCATATGCCATTAATGGTTTTGTTGTTTCCTTCAGCAAATGGGTACGAAGATCAAATCTTCTTGCAGGATCAGTTTAGTCATTTGCCAGCTTGCCTTCCTCGAGCCGCAATCCTCTGGCATCCTCCGTGACTTGCGGGTTTTTCATAAAAGTCAACTTGCTTGCTGACCTGTTATGTCGATGTACAGTCCATTGACCTGTGCAATATCACCACTTGGCATCCAGTTGTCATGTTTGTCGATATCCACTTCTTTTTGGATCTCTATGTTGGTTGGACATTCTTTGTTGACCAAGGTTGACTACCGACTTAGTTCGCCTTACCAGTATGATCAACAAACATCCTCTGTACTGACAACACATCCTCTGTACCGACAATACATCCTCTTGATAATTCATCTTGCCTTCTGGTATGTCTTCATGCCATCCTCTTTGTTCTTCTCACCGGGTGTTGTTGTGATTCCTTTAATATTTCGCCTCTTCATCACAAACAAACAACCAACCTTCATCTCTTTTTTTGCCTTACCGGTAAGCTTGCTTGACCGATAGATGACACAATTCATGTGTACTATTAGCCTTTCTTCTGTCTGCTTACTCACATGTGCATTGCCATCATATGTCTTGCTCTTCTTGTACCAGTCACCACTTCTTACTTACCGGTGACCTTGCCAAACCAGTTGACATCAATGACAACATAATGCCAATAATGCCAACAATCTCCCCCTTTGGCATTGATGTCAACTTATTGCAAGACACTTCATACCGGTTAATTTCTCCCCCTTTGACACAATGACAAAGGGTACTGTACACTCCCCCTTTGATCCATACCTATCTCCCCCTTAGACTGCTACCAGTGATTGCAGCCAATACTCAGATGTGGTTCAAGAGTTATAGATGCTGCTATGATCTCCCCCTGAACCATATAAATCCTTTCTTTCTCAAGTGCATAAGGCAGGTGACACAACTCCCAACTTGTGTCTTAGGTACTCAAAAGTGCTTACCGACAATGTTTTGGTGAAAAAGTCTACTAATTGTTCTCTGGTAGGGACCTTGTCCATCTTTACTTCCTGTCCTTCAACTTTTTCTCTCTGAGAAAATGATACTTGATGGCTATATGCTTTGTCCTGGAATGCATCACCAGATTCTTTGATATGTTGATGGCACTCGAATTATCACACCGGATGAGAATAGGATCAGTGATGTCCACCTATATGTCTTTGAGGGTTTGCTTCATCCAAAGTACCTGAGAGCAGCATGTAGCGACAACAATGTATTCTGCTTCAACAGTTGATAAGGAGACAAAATCCTGCTTCTTACTATGCCATGAGACCAATCAGTCACCTAGGAAGGATGCATCACCACTTGTGCTCTTCCGGTCATCAATGCAACCTACCCAATCAACATCAGTGTATGCTTCCAAGATGAATGCCCCTTGTTTAGGGTACCACAAACCATAACTGAGTGTTCCTTGGAGATACCTAAAAATTCTGCTTACAACATTCATATGTGACTGCTTTGGTGCAGCTTGAAATCGAGCCACCATGCACACTGCCTGCACTATATCCGGTCTAGAAGCAGTTAGATACAATAGGTTGCCTATCATGGATCTATACAATGTCTGATCCACCACCGATGATTCATCATTCTTGCTTAATTTGCTTCCGATCACCATGGGGGTACTTACCGGTTTGCAGTCTTCCATTTGAAATTTCTTCAACATATCCTTTGCATACTTGGTCTGTGAGATAAAGATTCCCTTATCTTGTTGTAATATTTGCAAACCAAGGAAGTATGTCAATAAACCAAGCATTGACATCTCAAATTTTGACTGCATCTGATCAACAAATTCTTTGCAAAGGGTGTCCTTATTGCCTCAAAAAATAATGTCATCTACATACACAACCACAATGATCATGTGGTTTCCATCTTTCTTTATGTATAAATTGTTGTCAACACTCCCCTTTTTGAATCCTTGCTCCTTCAGATACTGATCTAATTTTGAATACCATGCTCTAGGAGCTTGCTTTAAACTATAGAGGGCCTTCTTCAACCGACACACAAAGGTTTCATCATCATGTAGTAGAAACCCTTCCGGTTATTCCATGTACACTTCTACCAAATTTCCATTTAGGAGGGTAGATTTTATATCCATCTGATATACCCTTGTAGGTAGAAAAGGCTAGAAACATTTTAATTGCTTCTAATCTAGCTACTGGTGCAAATGTTTCTTCAAAGTCAATGCCCTCTACTTGAGAGTATCTTTTGCACACAAGTCTAGCTTTATGTCTAACAATTTTACCTTCTTCATTTATCTTATTCCGGTAGACCCATTTAGTGCCAATGATGTTCTTGTCTTTCGGTCTAGGGACTAATTCCCAAGTCTTGTTCTTTTCAATCTACCGCAGTTCTTCTTCCATGGCATCCATCCATTCTTGTTTTTTGTTGGCCTCATTGAAGGTTTTAGGTTCTACTTCAGTCATGAGGCAGAAGTTGACTTGTTCATCATTTCGGGCAAGTCTTCTTATAGTTTGCACACCATCACTCTTATTTCCTAGGATTTTCTCTTCCGAGTGATTCAACTGCACATATCGGTTGGGAGCCTTTTTGGATGCTTCTTCTAGTTCATTGTCTGACTGAGCTTCCTCACCTTCATCACCAGAATCATCATACCAGCTCACCTGTGATTGACTTCCTTTGTGCATATCCTCATCAACTCTTACATGCACACTCTCAATGACTCTTCTTAGTCTTTTGTTGTAGCATTTGTAGGCCTTGTTGTTAGATGAGTAACCAAGGAAGATTCCTTCATCACTCCTGGAGTCAAAACTACCTAGACCATCCATATCTCTCTTGATAAAACTTTTACTTCCAAATACCTTGAAGTATTTGACTGAAGGTTTCCGGTTATACCACAACTCATAAGTTGTCATTCTGCTGTTTGTTCTTAATTGAACCCGGTTCAAAGTATATGCAGCAGTATGAACAACTTCTTTCCAATATGTGTCTAGTAGACTGGCGTCATTTAACATGGTTCTGACCATCTCCTTAACTGTCATGTTCTTGCTTTCTACCATACCATTTTGTTGTGGTGTCTTAGGGGCTGAGTATTGCCTTCTAATTCCATGTCTTTCACAATAATCTTCAAACTCATTTGATGTGAACTCTCCACCCCAGTCTGATCTTAGACATTTTAGCTTGCACCCCACTTTCCTTCCGGTGAATCGTCAACTCTTGCATTTCTTCTTGGACCTGCATGTCAGTAAAGTGAGTGTGGCCTCTGGTTCATTGATTGTGTATACCGGTTTGTGTGGCAATTTCTAACAGCATCTGCATATGTTTTCTTCCCGGTATCCTTGCTTACTCTGAACATCTTCTTCTCTTTACCTTCATTGGAAGAAGTGAATAGTATCTCCTTACCGGATGTGTCTTTTCTGTTTGAACTTTGAACTTCTTCAAAACCCAAGCCACCGGTATCTTTGGATTGCTTCTGTTTGCTTAACATCTTGTCTAAGGCTTCAGTGATGCCTTCATATTTGCTTCTCACTTTTATTTCTTCCTTACTTTCTTCAAGCTCCTTTCTGAGCTTCACTATTTCTGCTTCGAGATCTTGATGCTCCTTTTCCTTCTTCATCAGATCAGAGGATGTAACTTCATACATCCTCTTGGCTTCTTCCAACTGCAGTTTCAAGTCAGATATAACTTGATTGGACTCATCCAGGGATTGCTTCAAGAGACCTTGTTCATCTACTGCAACAAGCTTGAACTTGTTGAGTTCTCTTCTTGTTTTACTCAGCTCCTCAAGAGAACTTATAAGCTCACCTTCTAGATCCACTTAAGCTTGAATGTCTTCTTCTTCCTCATCTTCACCAACCGGTTCATCAAGTGCCATAAATAGATTAACTTCTCTTTCATTCTCTTGGTAGTCATCTTCTGATGCACTTTCTTCATCTATGGCATTATCCTCAATAGTATATAGGCTATTCTGCTTCCGGTAGCCTCTTTTTCCTTGCCGGTAGACATTTCTTTCTTTATCTTTACCAACAAATCTGCTAAAGTCTCTTGACTCATCTCCACCAATTTTATTATAAATACATTTTGCAACAAAGTGTCCAACTTTCCCACAGTTGAAACATTTGAGTGGTAACTTTCTTTTGTACTTGTTGGATCCTCTTTTGATCTTTTTGACAAAGTTTGCTATCTCTGCATCAGAGTCTTCACTCAATCCTTTATAAACAACCACTTCTTTGCCCTTCTTGATGGAGTTGAATGCTACCGCTTTCCTTGAGGATGTATCACCGGTTGTTCTCATTTCATAGGTTGTTAGTGAGCCAAATAGCTCATTCATTGTAAAGATCTTCAGATCCTTGGCTTCTTCTATGGCATAAACCTTTGTATCATACTTAGGTGTGAGAGACCTAAGTACCTTCTTGACAAGAATCTCATCTGCAATTTCTTCTCCAAGTCCTTTGATGGTGTTCACAGTTTCATCAAATCTGTGAAGGTAGTCTGCAATTTTTTCTTCATCCTTCATCCTGATGCCTTCAAGTTGGCCCCTTTGCATTTGCAGCTTGGCCTCTTTGAATTTTGCATCACCTTCAAATAACCTCTGCATTTTATCCCAAGTCTCCTTGGCGGATGCATAGTATATGATCTTGACAAACTCATTATTAGACAACCCGTTCAAGATAGCATGTTTAGCGTTTGCATTGTTCTCATACTCCTTGGTATCTAGATCATTGGGAGGAACACCAGGGTCAACATACCCATTCTTGACAGACATCCACACGTCAAAACCAAGGGAGGAAATATAGGTCTCCATTCTTCTGCTCCAAAAGGCATAGTTGGATCCATCAAACATGGGGGCTTTTGAGGAGGCAGACTCATTTCTTGCCATTGTGTTCTAAGTCCAGAATCTACCCAAGCTTTTAAACAACTGGGAACCTAGGCTCTGATACCAATTGTTGAACACGATGTACAACTGAGGGGGGGGTGAATCAGTGGTTCCTAAATTCTTTTCCATTTTAAAACAACCTTTGAAAACCGGTTATTATCCTAAACACTAAACAGTCAAACCAGTGAGACAAAATAAATACCAAAAGAGACAAACACACAAATTCAACCCACAACACCATATGGACGAGGAAAATCCAATATGGGAAAAACCTCGGTGAGAAATGCTGCTGGAGATTACTGCTCCAATCCAGTCTCAGAAGTGAAATAATGAATTACAAAGATTTAGGGCACCAACCCAAGGAGCACCAACCCCTGCCGATTTAGGGCACCGACCCAAGGAGCACCAACTCCTGCACCAAGCTCCAACTTGGTGATGTATATTGAAATACAATTTTGATACAATTATAGCTTCTGGTTGCAAATGAGTTCTGAACTCTTGATTAAATAGATTTCTGTCGGTTAACAACCTTCTCTTCTTCTCTCTCAGCCTCACAACACGCTTAGTCACACTTGGATGTCTTCTTGACCGATTACATCTCACTTATTAGCTCAACTGTCAGACCTGCAACAGTATACCGATACTCTGTCTCTGTCGGTTAAACCCTCTCACCGGTTAGCTTGCTAACTCACTCTGCAACTTTCTTAGAATAAATTCTAAGGAAGATAATCCTTCTCTGTGCTCAAGTTCTCTTCACTCTCCTTCTTCACATGAAACATCACACATTTCTGTCTCGATCTCACATATTTATAATCTTGGATTCCCGCCAAAAACCGCATTCAAATAATGCCGTGTTAGGTTTTGCCTTCTCCAACTCGACCCAAAGTCGATTTGATTCGATCCGCTTTTCTAGGGATATGATCTTCATGACATCGATCAACACTAGCAAAGCTTCACATTCCAATGTGCATTTTCTAAATCTGGAGGTTTATACCATGATTTTCTGCTTTTCTCTTTCATATGCCATCAATGGTTTTGTCGTTTCCTTCAGCAAACAGGTACGACCTGTGCAATTTCTCCACCATCGACCTGTGCAATTTCACCACCTGACATCCAGCTGTCATGTTTGTCGATATCCACCTCTTCTTGGATCTCTATGTCGGTTTGACATTCTTTGTTGACCAAGGTTGACTACCGGCTTAGTTTGTCTTACCGGTATGACCAACAAACATCCTCTGTACTAACAACACATCCTCTTGATAATTCATCTTGCCTTCTAGTATGTCTTCATGCCATCCTCTCTGTTCTGCTCACCGAGTGTTGTTGTGATTCCTTTAACATTTTACCTCTTCATCACAAACAAACAACCAATCTTCATCCCAGTTTGTGCCTTACCAGTAAGCCTGCTTTATCGACAGATGACACAATTCATGTGTATCGGTAGCCTTCCTTCTGTCTACTCAGTCACATGTGCATTGCCATCATATGTCTTGCTCTTCTTGTACCAGTCACCACTTCTTACTTACCGGTGGCCTTGCCAAACCAGTTGACATCAATGACAACTTAATGCCAGTAATGCCAATAGAGACAATGGTTGTGGTGCAAGAGAACAAGGAATTATTGGTGGGCAAGGTCATTGCTTTGTCCACTCGTACCATTTAATTTATCTCAATATCGAACCGAGGTGTGTCTAAAGTTGTCTGCGATAAGGGATCTCTTTGGTACAATTTTTGGGGGTTTTGCACAATACAACAATGACTAACAATTGGTTCAAACTCCGCCAGGAGTTGGTTAGGAGCTATCAGGGGCTCTCAGTCTTGACTATCAATCAAACTAAAATATGGGTTTCTAAACAATTTATTTCTAAGGAGACTCAAGTTTGACAACGAAAATGTAACAAAATCGAATTAAGTTGAAATCATGGAGTTCCCTAGAAAACTTGGAATTTCTTCTAAGTCTAGGAATTTGAATCTAGATTACGTTCTTGAAAGTAAATCTAATTATGCTTGCATAAATCAAACATAACACCTAAATCCATGATCTAACTTAACGACAATTTTGCTTCCATTTTTACCATCAAACTAACTATCTCATTAACCATGCTATTACCAATCTAATCTACAACAATTTCATTATCCATACAACAATGTAAAACTAAGTATTACTTCTCCTAACAATAATATTCAGCTTTAAATCTAATGATGATTACTGGAAAGAAATTACCAAAAGTTGAAATTTAACATTTCAGTGAAAAGAAACAAAAGTAGGGTAATCTCAATTTCGAAGCTTTTTAAAAGAACTGAAATCACAACAAAGATCTCCTCCCTTCGGTTGAGCGGGCCTTGCTCTTCCTTTGGTGGGATCTTGAAACACAAGTACTGAGATCAACTTTCTACTTTCATTGATATATGCTTCCAAAAGGAAGTAAAACAAATTCCGAGTATTACAAAGAAGATTCGGCTCAATTGAAACTAAGTATTGACTAAATTCTGATTAACTACTCAACTGAGAACAAAGGGATATATAAATACAGTTATTCAAATTTTAAACTAAGGTTACTTACCTACAACGATAGTAACGACTACCAAACAACAAGAGAAAAATACTGAAAGAAATAAATCAACTCCGAGAAGAAGTTGAGTTCTGAATAATACCGATGAAACACGCCAATGAAACAAAGATCAAGGAAGATCTCATTTTGAA
This sequence comes from Cryptomeria japonica, assembly GCF_030272615.1. NCBI lineage: Eukaryota > Viridiplantae > Streptophyta > Pinopsida > Cupressales > Cupressaceae > Cryptomeria > Cryptomeria japonica. Next base: position 186,974,130 of record NC_081414.1, on the reverse strand, counting down.
ATAACTGGAGGTGATCATCTTTCGTGCATGTGACAATTGCCATGAACCTTGTCGAATTATGCTTGTTTACTCACAATGTATTTAAAAACACATGAATGCAGATAAAACAAAACTTGAAGATATAATTCTGATTACCACCTTATTTTCATCACATAAACAAGCAAAAAGATAAACATTGCATCATAAATATTACTTATAATTAGCAGGGTATTATAGTAAAGAGTAAACAAACATGTATGCAATAAGGTATGCCGCCAGACATATTAGTTTGAAGATTCATAAAAGCATAAAATATAAACTATAATAAAAAGTGCAATGTTTTCTCCTCATCAATTATAGTCCCTTTAGAAACTTACAAAGGTGAATCTTTGTTTGGATCTGGTTATAATCTTTCAAATCCACCAAAGCATCCCATGGACCATTTCTCAGTGTGAACGCCATTTTTATTTCTTCTAAATCTCTTCCTCTAGTTAATCCTTCCTTAATTGACGTGTGTTCTGGTTCTAGCATACCCTCATTTGACATCTTTTCCATATATGATTCTTTAGCTGAATTCTTGGGAGTTTATGATAACCTTCTTCAATATCATCATAATCATAAATTTCCCTACTGCTTATATGCTGAAGCATACTTTGGGAAAGAAGTTGAATTACTAGATGATATCTTGGAGATGACTCAAGTGTTGGATGCCTTGAATGTAAAAATATTCTTATAAGAGATACTATTTATGTCATAATGGATACAAATAACACAAAGAGATTAAAATTGGAAAGTGTTTAGATGCTAATGAACAATGTGATCATTCTTGTCTCTTATTCTTGGAATTGTTTGGATATGCCTGATATTAACCTTAAAATTGTGACCCATAACATTGTGTTGCTTACTGATGCCAAGCTTGTTAAATAAAAGATTTGAAATATGAACCTGAAGATTGTGTTATTAATTAAGGTTGAGATAGAAATGCTCCCAGATGTTGGCTTTAGCCACCCTATAGACTATTCACTTTGGATATCAAACATAGTTGTAGCTAAACTAAACAATAATATTAGAATGTGCACCTATTTTAGAGACCTTAAGAAAGCCTCTTTGAAAGATTTCCCCTTCCAAATATTGACATGATAGTTAATTCTACCGTGGTCATGTTTTATTGTCTTTTATGGATGGCTTTTTTGGATACAACCAAATTTTTATTAATTCTCAAGATCAATACAAAACAACTTAAATAACAACTTAGGGAACATTTTGTTGGGTTATGCCTATTGGATTAAAGAATGCAGGTGCAACTTATCAACATGCTATGACTTATTTTTCATGACAATATACATAAAATTTTGGAGGGCTATTTTGATGATATCTTACCTGAATCTATTTCGTGATAAGATCATATAAAAATCCTTTGTCAAATATTTGAACACATTTAAAATATAATGCACACTTGAATACCTAAAAATGTGTTTTGGGTGTTGATAGAGGAAAACTATTAGGATTCATTGTTTCACATCATGGCATTGAAGTAAATACAAAGAAAATTGATGCTATAGTTAGCCTGCCACATCCTAGAAACATTTCTTAGCTTTGTACCTTCCACGAAAAGATTCTTGCTATTTAATGATTTGTTTCTCAACTTGCGGATCAAATTCTTCCTTTCACCAAATTGCTTAAAAAGGATAGCACTTTTAAATGGAATGTGGATTGTCAAAAAGCTTTTGATTCAAAATGTTATCTAGTCAATCCTCATATTTACAACTTGTAGTTCCTAACCATCATTTCCTCCTCTATATTGTTTCTTCTTCTAGCTCTTGCAGCCTTATTGGCATAACATGATAATGATAGTAAAGAACATCATGTGTATTACATCAGTCACACTTTACTCAATTATGAAGTTCAATATACTATAATTTGTTGTTTTTGCAACTTAAAAGTTGAAACATTACCTTGTTTTTAATTGAAAAGCAACGTTGACTAGGGTGTCGACCCTTTAACATAGTCAAAGAATATTAACATCCCCAAAACAACATACCCTTTTAGACATGCAAACAAAGGGGCCTGCAAGACCATAAACAAAATTGACCCGAATCAAGGAGGAATAGAAACATCCAAGCCTTGATTGGGGAAGGTTGGGGGAAGGGGGAAAGACATCCCCTTCCGCCTATGGTGAACAATTGTCCATGCAATACTATCCTTAGGGTCATCAAGGGAGAAGTCGATTAGAAGGGTGTCCGTGTGAAAATGACCAATAGAATCATCAATAGGGTGCAAGGAAGCCAGAAAATATTGAACATGTACCACATCAAGTGCAACACAAGTAGCTTCCGAAGGTTGTAGAGGAGCCGCAAAACAAGACTGTGAGGTCACAAAATTTGAAGGAACACTAGTAGGATCAATAGGTGGCTCCTCACCTGACCCATATGAAAGCTCCTTCGAAGCATATATAGTTAAATAATAACATTACCTTGTTAATGCCAAAATTCATGTTATCAGTAAATTTGATCCATTAAAATATCTTTTCTCCAAAATAGATCTTTCAAGATGCTTTAGCTAAATGGGTTATGTTGTTAATTTAATTTGACCTTAAGTTATTTTTCAAAAAGTGATTCAAGACCAAGCTTTAATCAACTATTTAGCTGATGTTCCTTCACCCTTCGCTCTTCCTAAGTAAGATATATTTTTCGATGATCTTGTCCTTCCTTTGGATGTGGCTAGCACATGGGACTTATTCTTTTTGATGGATCTAGATGTCAAATTGGCTTTCGTGCTTCTGTCATATTAGCACCTCCTTTAGTAAAGCCAACTAATCTATCCTATCATCTCAATTTCTTATGTATCGACAACATTGCTAAATATGAAGCTCTTATAGTTGGTTTGCGTGCAACTTTATTCTTTAAAATTCAACACTGGTGTATATTTGGTGATTCACATTTGATTATAAGACAATTAATGGGAATCGTAGACACTTAAATTCTACTGAAAATTAATTGATTTGGGTTCGCTATAACCTCTATTCTAACAATATAATTAATTAAATTTTATTTAATTAATTATTATCCTTTAACATAATTAATCTTATTAATTATGTTTCCTTCTAAAATTATTAATTAAATCCTATTTAATTAATTTTTAATCCCCTGTACATAAATAACTAAAATTATGATCCTCATTTTTAATTAATTTTAAATTCCTTACACCTAACCAAGTCCAAATGTGACTACCCCTCATAAATGACTTACATGCACAAGTCATTTTCCCACTTCCACCTTGCTCTTTGACCAAATATTTTATTTGGTGCTCACACTTGCAAGGAGTGCTCTTCCCAACATACTTTCCCGTTTTCTCCACTTGTCACCTCCCTACTCTTACACCTCTTCCACTTTGCCACTTTTATTTTCACTTGTCATCCTCATGTTCTTCTTAAGATGTGCTTATTTATGAGCACACCTTTCCGTCTTCCCCATGACAATTATTCTTCCCAATGCCTCCACATTGTGACACTTGTCACAAGGCTATGACTTCAATCCAACTCACTTCCTCTCATTCAATCCTATCCCTTCATGCCATCTTCAGTCTCATTCATCCATTCTTCTACCAAAAATCTCTAAGTTGGAGCCTTCTTCATTCATTTCATTATAGCTTCATATACTATCCTTGTATTTGCTTTTCGTTTTATGTTTAAGTACTTATTTAGTGTTATATTTTCATCACTTTCATTTTGGTATGCCTAGTGGGACCCACGTCCCTTTGCTTCCAATGAAATTTGCAAGTTTTTATGAAGTTTGTACGTGTTAGGTTGCAAAATGACATCTATGACTGAGCATTGGTGTCTTTGCTATTTTGTATATATGCTCCCATATCGGTGTCACCACCTCCTTTGAATTGATTGTTGTGTTTACAAGATCTATTGTTGATTTTGTGATATCTTTTCTTGTTCTAACCTATTTAATTTAGTTTCCCGCTAACCCTTTGACAAAGAATAAAAATTTGATAATGTTAATAATCATTAAATATCATTAACAAGTTGGTGTTGAAGGTTTCCAGTTTAACTATTTATTGTAGGGTTGGAATCAATGTCTTTGCCTATAGATCGTCGTCTTCGTTGAGTGACATTTTCCCTTGTCTTTTGATGTCTCTACCTCGCTAACATGTTGTTTCTATTTTTATTTGATCTTCAATTTTAGTATTTGTTTTAGTTTATGTTTTATTTCAAATATCAAAAGGATCATTTAAAAATAAAATAAAAAAGGTACAGAAATATACAGTAGAGACTATTTTTGTTTTGTTTTACATTTAGTAGTTTTAAAGCTTTTTGTAAATTGGCATCTTAGACTTCCTATCAACATCTATGCTTATAGGCATCTTTGCTTGTCATTCGATGTCTGTGTCTTGCTAATCTTTCTGTTCGCTATTTTTATTTCACTTCCTGTTTTTAGCATTTGTTTCAATTTTTGTTCAATTTTAGAACAAAAATGTGTCAATTATTTTTTAAATCATAAAAGTACAAAAACATAGGGTAAATTTCATTTTTGTTTTATATTTTAAATTTTTGCTATCTTTCTATTTTCTATGATTTGATGTCTTCGACTGTCGATCAATGTCTATGTTGATCTGTGTCTCTGCCTACAAATTGGTGTCTTTGATTGTGCTTAGGTTTTCTAATTTTGGGCTAACCAGTAATGTTTGTGCAATTTGTTTACATTGGTCAAAGGCAATTTTGATAACCACTAACTTGTGGTTTCACAAAGTCACTTGTTAAAGTTTAGATTTTTATAAGTAGTTATAGTTGCAATAAATTAGAGTAGTGGTAAAGGAACTTGTTTACCATGTTTGAAACCGTAGTAGGTGTGTTCTCTCTCCCCTTGTGCAACTTGGGTGATCCAAAACCATACCTACCTTTATTTTTTGTTTAGATCAAAACCCTAAGGTGTTGTGAAAGTATCATCTCCCCTTGACTTTGTGGATCTTGGGTGTAAGAGAAATTACAATATTTTCTTTTGATAGAGAGTTTGCCTTTAGAGAAGTGATCACTCAAAGTGGAAAGACCTAAAGCAGTATTTTCTTTGGGTCACTATATAAAAAGAATGAAAGCAAAAAGTTGAAGCTCAAACATGCTAATCGTGTTGATACTGTCAATTTGGATATGAGTTGCAGCTCCTTGTTGGGTTGACTAGAGACTTAAGTGTTTCACCTCCTAATATACATATGCGAGTGTCCCTGAATTGATAGTAGACACCTTGTTTTAGTGGCAAACTCCTTTGGATTGATATTTGTAGTGATATAAATGCAAGAGATGCACATCATACCTTGAAGCTACTCACCATTCATACTTCCTTGAGTTGAGACATAAATTTTTGGGTTGTATAAGCTAATTGTGGCTTCAAAAAAAGGGTGATTGGATTATGCCTCTAGTCCCAGGGCCCCCTACTTGCCCTTCTCTTGATGAAGTACCAAGTGTGGGCTTGATTTCACTACAACAATCCTTGACTTTTAAGGTGTAAAAGAGTGCTTGGTGTGTCTTTTGTTGTGCTAAATTAGTGGAAATTTAGGCTTTGAGGAGCCTTGGCCATACCCTTATTTGTTCATCATAAGCACTCATTATAATTCAAGATTTGGGTGTTGTATATTATTGTTTGTTATCTCTTGCCAAGAAAAGCCAAAAACTTGCCCAACAGCAATCAATTTAGTCCAAAACTGCCCTTCAGTGCCTACACTTGCATTTTGGCGTATGCGCTTGCAAAAATCCCATCTACGCTTGTTGTTGTCTTCGATTGGAAATTAAAGTTTGAGCCCAATTCTCGTCGTTTGCACGATGAGAAAAATTTGATTAGTACACTTTGTCCAAACTTCTAAAAATCATAGCTCTTAACATTTGATATGACAACTAGTGACCTTAGGGAGCATTGTCAAACTTACAAACAAACCCTTCATTGATCAAGCCATCTTTTGCATTACCACCCAAACCACTCACCCTTATAATCCCTCTTCAAGTGTAGCCTTAAAACCCTATCAAAATTCCCTTAGAAATAACCTTAAGAACCCATAACCTCCCCATTCTTTCCAATCACCCTTTTGGACTTAGAATGAAAATCCTTTGTTATCAATCACCCTCCATGAATCAAATTTCCAAGATCTATCCATCAATAATCACGCTTTCATCAATTAATTCTTCAGTCATTTGTCCAAAATATAAGGTCAAAATTTAACAAAATTTTGTTTAGAGACTTAGCGCTTGCAATCTATAATTGGTGTAGTGCTTAAGAACTTATCTTATCTTAAGTATTATACTTAGTTAATCCTATTCATTTGGGCTGATTAGCTTAGGAATTTGACTCTCCTAAGCTAGTGATATCCAAAAATCCCTATCTTATCTTGCTTAGAACTTTTCCTATCCCAAGTAGGGAAAGATATATCCTAATCAATCCCCTTTCACCAAGGATTGAGATATTACCAAGTTTTATTTTTGACCTTATCCCCAGCTAAAATCAAATCCAAATTTGAATCCAAATCCAAATCCTAAATCCATAACCCAAGAATCTAAGTCAAGTCCATAATCAAATCTAATATTGCAATCTAGTTTCCAAACTTCATCCAAATTGTTCTTAGTCCAAAAGATCAGTTTTTCCAAGTCCTGATTGTAAGTCATCCATCCCTTTTTCAAAATCACACCTCCATCCTACATCATACTTAATGCAAACCCTTTAAGCTTCACAACATCGCCCTTAATCATCCCATCAATCCCAACACTAGTCATCAACACACCAGGGTTCACCATTGTATGGTCTACACAAGGGCACAAAAGAAGATAAACTCATGTAGAACAATACCAATAAACTCCTTTGTGGGATGCCTGGTGACCTAGACCAACCTCCTCAAGAAGACCAAGTAGTTGTGGATCAACCCGATTTGTCTCTTAGATTGATTGCCTTTGCAAATGATAAATATAATCAAGAAATGATGGAAATGTTAATCAAGACAAACCCAAATATATTTTATTAAACCTCATCCAAAGTTGAGTTCGACTTCCACTAGGTTTTGATATATTTGTGCTCACCAATCTGTCTATAGATGACACAAATAACAAATCCCAACCCATTATCCATAATCTATTCAACAATGTTCTTAACCCACCTTTTCATAGTGCCATCCTTTCAAACACTACCCATAATAGTACTCACCCAATCGTAACCTCAATACCACTAAACAACCACACCAACCTCATACACACTAATTTTCCACCAACAACTACTACCTCACCTCATAACCTCCCCATACACACAACAACACCAACACATCCTCCTACCAGTACTTATCATCCTCACACCCAACTTCAAGCCATCACCAATATCATAATCATAATAATTATAGACCTATTCATCACCAACAACATTAGGAGCTCCAAATTCCAAACCTTGCGAAAGAGCTCCAAGACATGAAGAATATGATCACCACTATAAAACAAGGACATTGAAAGAAAGTGTATACATTTGAGGAAATATGTCATTATCATTTTGACAAATAAATTACCATGATTCCTTTTCCTCCAAACTTTGGAATTTTAAAATTCAACAAATACAAAGGAATAGGGGATCCTAGAGAGCACGTGAAAGAATTTTTTATGGCATACCAATAGTTCTCGTACGGTGACATTTATTTAAACATACTCTTCCCAAAGAGCCTAGGAGGACCAACACTTGAATGGTTCACTGATATCCCACATGGCTCCATCTCTACTTTCCAAGAATTAGCAAAAAAGTTTTTCGCACACTATAGACATAATGTTGAAAATGAGGTGTCTATGCTAGATCTTTGTGACAAAAGACAAAGGAATGGAGAAACCTTTGCAAAATTATTACAACAATGCCAAAATATTGTTTGAAGATTCTCTCGGTTCATTCTTGATGAGCATCAAGTAGAAATGTTTATCTGAAATCTCACCTTAGAGATTTCTTTCTAATTACGAGTGCAATACGTTGATAATTTTTGAGGATGTTATGGAAAAAGTCCTACCTATGGAGAGAGCACTTCTTGAACAAGGTATAATCAAACATTATAAAAAAGACACCTATGGTTCCTCATCCAATGATAAGCCTAAATTTTGGGCTAAGAACAAAATTGTTGTCAATGACAGTGTGACTAATGCTAAACATGTTCAAATGATACACGTGCAATCTAAACCATCCAAGAAATCTAATCCACCCCATAAGACCACCCCATAAAATAATCAACCCAAAAATAACAATAACATCACCATTCCACCTGGCCATCCTTGACAAAATAATGTGTCAAAACATGAGTACACACCTCTTTCCAAATGGATTGATGTTGTTTTTTGACAACTTGTGAAAGAAAACATGGTTCGATACCCAATCAAAAGACCATATAATGAGAACTAACCAAATCTTGCATGGTGTAATGAAAACAAATGTTGTGAGTACCATCATATTAAAGGTCATGATACTAGAAGTGTATGAAATTTAATAATTATATTCAAGAACTTATTGATAGAGAGGAAATTGAAGTTGTTCAACCTAAATCAAACACATCTAATGATATTGTTAAGATTTGTAAAGATCATCTCCCCAAACATGGTAAAGAGAAATCTTCATCATCTCATTCATACCCTATGACTACTCCAATAACATCTCATCCTTTGATTCCCTTGTCAGCCAAATTGAAGAAGTTGACAATCAAGTTTCCACTATCACCATCAAGCATGCCAATTACAATGTCACTACTAAAGAGCCTGTATAATTGTTTAAGGATCTCCCTCTTCTTCCTCCACACCAACCACATCTTGTTATGTAGTCAATTACAATGTCGCCTCCCGAAGAGCCTACATAATTGTTTAAGGAGATCCGTCTTCTTCCTCCACCCCAACTACCATATGACTACTCCAATACCATCTCATCCTTTGACTCCCTTGTCAACTGAATTGAAGAAGTCGTCAATCAAGTAGCCACTATCACCATCAAGTATGCACATTGCAACGCCACTACCCAAAGAGCCCACATGACTGTTTAAGGAGATCCCTCTTCTTCCTCCACCCCAACCATGTCTTGTTATAACATCCTTAACCACTTGGGTAAGACTCCTACATAGATATCCATCCTTGAGTTATGCAAGATTTGCCCCATCCTTAAAGAGATCCTTGAAAAGGATTTACTTGAATCCCTCATCCCAAACAAGGTTATTGATACCCAATTCCAAGCCTTGGTAGGAAACATTGCCTCTCAACACAACCTTGTCTTTACTAGCAAGGACACCCTATCTAATAATCCATCTCATAATAACCCTTACACATTGAAGCCATTGTCCACAAACACAGAATAAAAAGTGTCCATATAGATGGTGGATTCAGTTTAAAACTATGTACATTAAAGTTAATAAAACAATTGGTATACCTTGATAAAATTATTGATCTTAAAAGCAGATCATAATAAAGGCTTATGATGATGCTAAAGGCTTCCAAAGGAACAATTACACTACCATTACAAGTTGGTCTAACTGTGGTAGAAGCTACTTGTCAAGTTTTAGGCCTCGAAGACCATGGATTCACTTCATACAAGAAGTACCCTCCACTTACCATCAATGCCTAAATTTTCCACATAATGGTAGAGAAATCACTATACCTGTCAATCCCAATCCCTTCAAATACTACAATTTACTCAAAGAGAAACACACCAACCATTACCCTCTTAACACCGTTGTTTCAAAATCATCCACTGATCTTTCAAACATCGCCTCATCCTCCACCTCCACTCAACTCAAGATCAAGGCTAAGGAAATTAACAAGGATTGCAGAAAATATAATCTTCAAAATGCACTATATGTGGGGCACCTCCATACATCTCCAAAATACTATGGAAGACCTTATGAAATTGACATGCAGAAAAAGCCTACCATGTAGTGCAAAAACACTACCTTTCAACAATAGGGTCCTTTGGATGATGAAAATATTGAAGAAGACGTTACCTCCTGTAGACGTATAAAAATGACCATATTCCTAAATGAATATTTTATGTTCATTTCCCTATTTAATTAAATCGAATTTAATTAAATTATTCACATTCTTCTATTTTATTAAGTAAATTGCTCGATTTATTTAAATAAAATTCACTATACCATTTAATGAATAAATCATTTTTATTCAATTAAATCCCCCTAGCCACTTTTAATTAAATTCAAATTTAATTAAATAGTTATCCTAAATTGAATAAATCATATTTATTTAATTTCTCCAAATTGCAACCAAATTGAATGAAAATCATTTAATTCAATTAAATCCTATTACCCCCCCCCATCCACTTGCAAAATCCCAAACCCCTTCCTAACCCCTTCTAGAATATTCTAACCAATTCTAATTAACCTAACCCTCCTCTAAACTTTGTCACATCCCTAAGCAAAGGGAGGTCACTTCTCAAATGGCCCAAAGTCTTGGATAACCATTGAAGGTTTTCAACCTTCAACCACCAAAACCCCCAAAGTCTTTGAAAACCATTGAAGGCTTCCAACCTTCAACCACTTAATCCCCAAAGTCTCCAATAACCATTAATGGTTATTTCAAACCCTCCCACATGGTTAAAACATTTGTTTTGACTCAACCTCTACCCAACCCAAGGGTCTCATCAGGTCATTAATGCTTTGACCATGATTATCTTTTAATTATTTGCACAAAGGTTTATCTTTGGATTAGATCCTAATTCGGTGGGTAAACCTAACTTAGACTTGACCCTTAGCCTTTAGATAACCATGAGGTCTCCTCAGGCCTTTAATGCCTCCAACCTCTTCTTTCAACCCAATCCTGTGTGGACATTTGTCACCATTTCATTGGTGCAAATTGTGCACATGGATCCCCAACTTTCAAACTTGGCCCTTGATTAAACCTTTCAATCTTGACCATCCATTGCCCTGTTGGTGCTATAAATAGAGCTCTCATTCCTCCATTTTTAACAATCATCTTTCAAATTTGAAGCATCACACTTATGCTCAAATTGTTTCAAGCTTTCATTTTTATATGCTCCTCATTTAGCCTCTTTTAGATCATAAATCAATCATGAATATGCATGTTAGAATAAGTTCATTATCATTTTAGTTCAATCATAGAAGAAATATAGTATGCTAGGATAGTATTCATACTAACCTCGTCATCTTATCATTTAGTTTGTTGCATTTCTAGCATCTCATCTAGCTTATAACACATCTCATATTAAAAACAGTTAAGATCTCTCTCGTTCTCATATTTGCCATCCCTAAACCATTTTGCTCAGTAATCTGAGAGCAAAACATTGGTTTGAGGGACATTGTGAGATAGAGAACCATGGGACCCTCCTTGGGAAGCTGAGTAACGCATCGTTACTCCATAGCTTGCATCAAGAAGTCCTGTGTGTGTGTGTGGATTGGTATTTTACATATTTTTCACATTTTTAATTCTAACAACCCACTTTTCCCACATACACCTCCTAGTTGTATATAGAAGAAGATCCTGTTTATATCCCTAAAGGAAATTATCCAAAAGAATACTCTATTGTTGAGAAAATGTGATATCAAGGACAAGGAATGAGGAATAAATGAGCCAATTGAACCTACATCATATAAACACAATAGAGGCTTGGGTTTCCAAAATCTAAGTTAACCCTTGCTAGTGCTCTCCAAGCCTCTTTTGATGTTGATGACTTTGATGAAGAGAAATTCTATGCAGTGTCTTTCAAATGCCTTGATGAAATATTCTTCTCCACCTATATTTGCACCTCACTCCATCCACCTCATCCAAACTCCAACTTGAATATCATGAGATGATAGATTGGGACCAAAAAGGATCACTCACTCTTGACGCATGCAGAAATGATGTTGCTATCCTGATAATCCTAGAATTGCAAGATTTAGAAGATCATAACAAGGTCTACAATATCCAATTAAATGAGAATGCACACATTGGCAGTTAAATCAATTCTCTTAGTCCTCCCAAAAATAAAAAAATTCCCCTAGTGATAAACTCAATGAGGCACTATCATACAGAGAAAAAATCAAAACAAAAGATGTATATTCTAGTAAAAACTTGGACCAGGCAATAGAAGATAAAGGAGTTGACTTGCCTCTCACTATACCTTTAGAAAAGGATAATTTATCCCTCCTAATTGGAAAATGTAAAGAAGTTAGTTTGGTTACAACACCTAAAAATTAAAAAATCACATTCATTGCTAAGACTCTTAGCGATCAAGAAAATAAAAACACAACAACATTCCTCAAAAGTACTAAATAGAATTTTGCATGGTCTTACCTCAATATTATGAGATTGGATCCTAATCTTATGGTTTATCATTTTGCATTTCATCCCAATTCAAAATGGTGAAGCAAAAAATAAGGAAAATGCATCCATAAATAGCTCTCTTATTCAAAGAAAAATTATAGAAAATGCTAGATGTTGGATTCATACATTTGATTGACTATCCAAAATGGGTTTCAAACATAGTACTAGTTGGCAAATCAGCTGGGACAATCCATATATATATAGACTTCAAAGACATCAATAAGGCATGTTGCAAAGAAGATTTTTCCTTGCCCAAAAGAGACATGATAGTTGATCTCACAATAGGGCAAGAGGTAGGATACAATCAAATCAAAATTACAATCGAAGGTCAACATAAAACATCTTATAGAATACCTTGGGGCACCTTTTGATATCAAGTCATGCCTTTTGGACTAAAGAGTGTTGGGGATACATACCAAATAGCAATAATCACTATCTTTCATGACCTCTTTCATGATATCATGAAAGACTATGTCGATTACCTCCTAGGAAAATTAAAGACAAGAGAAGGACACATTCCCATACTTACCAAAACATTATCAAGACTTGAGCAATACAAAGTACGATTAAACCCTAAGAAATAAGTCTTTGGTGTCACTTTAGGTAAACTCCTTGAGTTCATCGTGTCAAGAAGAGGCATCAAGGTGGATCCCACAAAGGTCAAAGATATATTTGAAATGCCACTTCCAAGAAATATGAAGCAACTACATAATCTCCAAGGTAAACTCTAGGATATCCAACAACTCATTGCTCAATTAGGAGACAAGTGCCAACCATTTTCTCATTTACTTCACAAAGATACACAATTTCACTAGGATTGCTTACGTCAAAAAGCTTTTGACAAACTCAAAGAATATTTAACATCACCGCTAGTACTCATGCCTCCTATTCTAGATCAACCGCTTCTCTTGTACATATAAAAAACAACAATCACATTGGGGCACTCTTAGCACAAATAGATAAGAAAGGAAAAGAAAGAGCTATATACTACATTAGTGTTAGACACAATGCACCACTGAGAGGGGGAGGGGGTGAATCAGTGGTTCTCTAGTCTCTTTCTTCTTTTGCAGTCCTATGTGAGCATACCTATTGATAGATTTAACTCAATGCAAACTTACTGGTTAAGGAGGAGACTAAATTAAATGTAAACACACTCACAAGGGGACATCACATAACACCAGCATATACGAGGAAAACCCAAGAGGGGAAAAACCTCGGTGAACAATGTTGCTGGAGTCTACTGCTCCAATCCAACCTCACAATAAACACAGTTACACAGTTTTAAGGTACCAACCCAAGGAGCACCGACCCCTACCTGATTTATGGGCTACAACCCAAATGAGCACCAATCCCTGACTTTAGGGCACCAACCCAAGGAGCTACAACCCCAACACCAAGCTACAACTTAGTGTACACAATGCAAACACCAAATACATAAGTAGTTATCTTGTTACAAGTGAATCTTGCAACCATTATACATATCCTACTCTGTCGGTGGGATACCTTCTTTGCTTCACCGACTCACTTCTCTGCTACTCTTCACCTGCTGCTTCTTTGCTAGTATGCCCTACCAGTTTATCTCTCTTCTGAATATCTCTCACTGTATCTCCTCCTCACTGCTCTTCTCTTCACCGATCCATCACTCTACCGGTTCTCTCTCTATCTTCTCTACAGTCTCCTTCACCTTTGCTCTGCTGGTATGAGTACTACTGGTTCTTCTCTCCAACGAGTTGAATGTTTCAACCAGGTTCTCTCTCACTCCCACTCTCTTCATAGATGCTCATTGAGCACTTGGAATATTTTCTTTTACTTGCGAAAGTCTTTAACTTCACAATCACACCATCTTCTTCTATTCAACAACAACAACAATTTTCTTCGGCCCCCACACTTATATCAAGGCTTTCCCTCCAAAAACCAATTTAAAATCTAGGCGGTTAGGGTTTCCTCACCTTCCTCGAGGCAAACCAAATCCAATCAGATCTTGCATGATCTGATCTTTCTGACATCTAATTGCACAGCTCCGCCATTTTTGCATCTCCTAGATCATGCCTTTCATCTCCGACGACTTGCTTTTTACCCTCATAGCTGATCCCTTGGTCAATCAGAAAAAATCTGTCGTGTTGTTTCTTCCATCACCTCGATCTTCTGAATCGCTTTTAGCTGACTCATAGTTGTCTTCCAGACCTCAAGCCTCAAACCATTGCAATAGCTCTGCAACCTGTTCCATGATTTGAGTGACATCTCATTAAAGTCGACCAACCCTGCAACAACCCTGTCGATGTACATTCCGTCTTTATCCAAACGCATGTTCACCATGTTGACTTCATGTGACATCCATATTGACTAACTGGCAGCTTGGCACTTCATGTTGGTTCAAATGGGATCACCGATCAACCACTCAATCGGTTCCTTTTTCCTGTCAATTTGTTAACCTTGCCGGTGTCACACATTGTACCGATAACCTTATCATATATGTATTCTGCACCTTGCTCATATTACAGGTGAGATTTACATACCGGTTATCACTCTTTGATGATACCAGTCATCATCCTTCACTAGACTCCTTCATCGGTCATACCATTCTCCTCTGACTGTATCTACTCAGCCTTCTTTATATGTCGGTCCAATGCATAACCCTGATCTAATGCACTTAAGGCATTCCCTCAGTTTACCGATGGATCTAGAGTGATCCTTCAAGTTCTTGCCTTTACCTATTTACTCTTATCCACCAAACTATAATGCACTTAATGCATATAGGGGATAAGATCCACTTACTTGATGGAGGAACACCTTGTCATCTACTCATTTGAGTTCCCTGTTTGTGCAACATATCCTCAAATAGGCATATGTGAACTGGTGTTAGCACATACACTATCAGTCATTGCTTCTGATGATGACTGCACATCTTCATCTGGTGGGAGTCCTGATGTTCAACAACCTCATAGCATATCGGTGACCTGTTCAATCTTTTCTTTCGGTGTGGATGTGATTCAGATAATATTTTGCCTCTTCATCATAAAGAACTGCTCAAGCACCTCTCTTATCTCATCACACAAGTCGGTCATTATCTTGTGTGCAAGTGACTCCTGAGGTCATATTTCTTACATTACCGGTGTTCTACAACACAAGGTGATATCCAAGATATCACATCCTGTACTCCTCCATTGCAGTGTTGTACATACATCTCATCTATTGGTGGTCATCCCATATTAGTTGACATCAATGACAATACAATGCCAACAATTAGTTGCACCTTAGTGGGTTATGATCTTAACTATATGCCAACTGAGCGAACATGTCTTGCAGTAGTTTTTAGCAGTAGAAAACTTCAACACTACATGCTCATTGCAAAGATAGATCCACTAAAGTACCTTCTCTTTAGAGAAACTCTTACCAGAAAAACAACTAAATGGACAATGCTGCTATGTGAGTCTGACATTGAATATATACACAAAGGCAATCAAAGGAAAAATAATTACATATTAGCTAGTTGAATCCCCTCTTCAAGATGCTAATCCCTCAATCACATAATTTCTTGATGACTTCATGATAGGTACACAATCCAATCAATAGAAGCTATATTTTGATGGCTCTTGCACTCAACATGGATTGGGGACAAGATTTTTTTTTATCACATCTCAAGGTGATTGCACCACAAAGTCTTATAAGATAGCATTTATGTACAGTAATAATATGTACAGTAATAACATTGTAGAGTATGAGGCTCTCATCACAGGACTTTGAAGATCAATCAAATTGAAGATTTCTAATTTACATGCCTATGGTTTCTCCTAGTTTTCTTTATAAAAGTCAATGATGAGTACCAAACAAAGGATGATAAGTTGCTCCCTTATAGAAGAATGGTTGAATATTTTAGGAAACAATAAAGCAATTGACACCATGACAACCATTGTTTTCTTCTTCTTAGAGATCCATGAGAATAGTCACAAATGTGAGTTTCTAGATGAGCATCTTTTAGTGCCAGTATATGATGTTATAGAGTTTGAAATGCCATGTGAAAGTGTAGGTCTTGATTCACCATGATATCAAGACATCTACGCTTACCTTTGTAATAACACAATCTCACCCAAGCTTACCAAAATCCAACAAAAAACATTCATTCATCGATCCTCGCTACTTTGATAGAACCCTCTTATGGTATCTAGACAAAGAAGAAGTTCAAAGAGCACTACATGAGGTGCACGAAGGTATTTGTGGGGCACACTTGAGTGGTATTACTCTTGCTAAAAAGCTCATTAGAATGGGTTACTATTGGCCTATAATGGAACATGAGACCTATCACTTTGTGTAGAAATGTCTCCCATGTCAGTAACATGGTGATTTGATTCATGTACCCTCCCAATAATTGTAACCAATTATTACACCTTGGCCCTTCTCACAATGGGGGCTTGATCTCATTGGAAAAATCCATCCCACCTCCAGTAGCCACAAGTTTATAATAACTGTTGTTGTCTTGATGATGATGTTTTGGTGTTGAATGGTGACTTGTTTTATGTTGTCATTGATGAAAACTATACTTTTATAGTCACATATGTCTTGTAAGCCAACTGATAAAGCTTAACAGGTAGAGAAGACAATTTAATAGTGAACCGACAAATAGGTCCTCAACCGGTTAACTGGAAAATAGTTGCATTTAAGCACCGGGTACAAGCGATTGATGAAGAGTTGGATGATGCGGCTTTACAGGAGTGATGGAGACAAGTATTTGGTGCTATATTCATAACCCCATTAGCAGATTCAACAGGATGATCGAGATTTGATGTACAGAGAAGGCTATCTGGAAGAATACTTAACCGGTAGTGATAAAGTCACTAAGATCGGTAAACCAGTACAATTTTGTTTTATTTTTGGTTTGTTATGTCGACGGCCAACATAAGTTCAGCGTGAAATGTTAGTTTGTCTAGATTCATTGAACCTAGGAAATTGTTCCAAGGTTATGAGCCGACTAAGTTGATGTCTATAAAAAATGTGATGAGTTATGAGATGATGTATGAGACCGAAGACGAATATTGAGATTTTGATTGTGTAGTGTTTAGTGAAGCTCTGTATTGATGTGTAGTTGAAGTTTTGGAGGAACTGAAATAGATATTATCAGACACAAAAGTGTTCTATGAAGATCATTGAACTGTTGTTATACTAACAGTTACAACAACAAAATCCCATAAGTGGGTAGGTCCTGACAGGCCTTAATATGTAAATCCCCTAACAGGGTAGCTCAACATTTGAGTTTAAATCCTCTTGCGAGGTTGCTCCTAACAGGGCAAAGCTCCTAACAAGGATCATCATAGAAAATCCCTTCACTGCGTGACTCCTAACAGGGTTTGCTCCTAACAGGGCATATTTGTAAGACCTTAATCGGTCAAAGGTTTCTAATCTGTAGATAGTGAATCTTGTGGGTACTAAATCACACTGTAGTTTTTCCCTTTTGGGTTTCCACGTATAAATCATTATGTTATGGTTGGCATGTTTTATATAGTGTTTTCTTATGTGATTATTTTCCCTGTATGCCTATTGATTTTAGAGTTGTTAAGAGGTGTAATCAGACTTTTAAGGTTTTTGCTTGCATTGATTCACCCCCTTCTTAGAGTAATATTTTATTAGCTAATAATTATTTATTTAATTATTAGTCTATTATACTCTATGCTTAAGCTAAACTTAGGAATCTTATAATTCTTTAGGGTTTTCTCCTTTAGGGTTTTGAGTATCCTTTTATAAGGATTCTCTCTTTGTATTTTCATAACAACTGTAATTATTGAATTGCATTTTTGTTGCACAATCAATATGACTCCTCTTTTCTGAATCTATGAATTCTAACCTCCATAGCTTTTTTGCTTCTCTCCTTCTGTGACAGGTTTGCATGCAGGTGATCTTTGGGAGTTGTAGAGTTGATTTTTCCTCAACTCTAATATGGTATCAGAGCTCCAGATCTGCATGCCCCATTTCTCTTAATGAGATTTTTTGGGCCTTGTTCTTCAGATCTGTGTATTCAGGGGGTTTGTGCAGTTACTTTTTTTTTCCATTTCTCGGGGTAGCTGAGTTTTTGGTACATTTTGGTGCCAAAAGGACCTCACGGTTGGATTTAGGAGGATGTTTCCATGAATTTTGATATATAATTTGCCTATTTTCGGTGACATGGGCATCTGGGACATGGTTTTTTTATTGGCACATTTTTTGAGGCACAAAAATCCGTATGACTGTACCTGCAAATGCGTCAAATTTTTTTCGTCAAAATAAATAAATAATAATAATAATAATTTTTTTTTTTAACCCTCTTTATGCCCTACAAGAGGGTTTTTTTTTCTTTTGGTCATAACTTGGTCATACGGAAACACTCTTTCAAAAATCTTATATCGCCGGAAAACTCTTTCCGAGCTCTATCTAGATCTAGAGGTTTGAACTTTTAATTTTTCTTTTTTTATGACATTTTATGTTGTCAAAGCCAGAGGTTCTTTTTTGCACTCCGGGAGACATAACTTGAGCATCTGAACTCCATTTTTTGAAAACTTTATATCATTGGAAAGATGGTTTTGTGTTATTTCCAGTCATATGAGTTTTATTTCCAGATTATGCTCCAGGTATATTTTATTCATTTTTTTGTTTTTCAGCACTCTAGTGAATATCTTGGATGTTTCAGGTCCTGGGATCTCTTTCTTTGAGTAGGATGTCTCGTCTTTGACTATTCTTTTTGTTTCCAGTCTTCTATCTCTTCTGATCATTGTAACATTTTATTTATTCAAACACACTGAGATAAAGTGCCATCATGCATTGTATACTTGGAATCTTGCACTTCTTGTGCCTTATTGTACATGCACTACTTATAAGGTGCCATGAGGGGGTTGTTGTTTGTCTTTTGTTTGCCATCTACCTTTGTCAAGTGAGTGTTTCATCCACGACACTATGTACTTTCTCCGCACCTTCATTTTTCCTGGTTCTTTGTCATGCAGTTTTTGTGGGCCTTTTTTTTTAGTGTACCTATCCCTCTCCCTTTTCAGCATTATGGGGAGGTTTGTCCTATTGGTTCTAATGCTTCCTTGGTTCGATTGATCAGCTCTTTAGGCTGTGGTGTTTCATGTCTGCTTTATCTTTGAGTTCAGTTGTTTGCCTTTGTTTGCCATTTGATTTGAGTAGTGTCATTTGAGGGCACTCATGTAGATTACAGTCTTCTCTCCCTGGTCATGTTCTATTTCAGTGGAGGTTCTTCAGATCAGCAGTTACTCTTCGATAGTGTTTGCAGCTATTTCATGCTTCAGTGGTGTTCTTCACTCTCTTCTTTTTGTTCTTATCTTCTAGAACACTCTTGTTTGGAGGCTTCTTAGTACTCCACTTGAGCTTTCATCTCTTCTTAGAGAGGATTTTTGTTCCCATAGGGTTGGTTTCTTGCATTTTTTTACATGCTTTTTTAGTCCTTAGTTATTTTTTAGCTACTCCCTAAGTTCATCTTAAGGGGGGGTGTTAGAGTAATCTTTTATTAACTAATAATTATTTATTTAATTATTAGTCTATTATACTCTATGCTTCAGCTAAACTTAAGAATCTTATAATTCTTTAGGGTTTTCTCTTTTAGGGTTTCGAGTATCCTTTTATAAGGATTCTCTCTTTGTATTTTCATAACAACTGTAATTATTGAATTGCATTCTTGTTGCACAACCAATATGACTCCTCTTTTCTGGATCTCTGAATTCTGGCCTCCATAGCTTTTTTGCTTCTCTCCTTCTATGACAGGTTTGCATGCAGGTTATCTTTGGGAGCTGTAGATTTGTTTTTTTCTCAACTCTAATATGGTATCAGAGCTCCAAATTGGTGTCAGAGCCAAACTTCCTTGAGGCTTAACTTCTTGGGAAGGATCCCTAACGTAGACATGGGGGAAGAAATGAGCTATAGAGAGATGTCTAATAAACTTGCAAAAATTGAGGAGGCCCTAGAAACATTGAAAGGGAAGTATAAAGCTTCTCTTGCTAAGAGAAGAGAGTTAACTAAACAACTATTGGAGGTTTTTGAGAGAAGTTCTTTTGATGAAGCAAACATAGATGCATTGGTTGATGAAGTGGAGAAACTGAATGATGAGAAGGTTAACTTGAGGAGAGAGCTAGAAACACTAACCATTAGAATGAGTCAAGAACTTGAAGCAAGGAGGTCATTAGAAGACAAGATCAAAGAGAAAGAACATGAGATATTTAAACCAAATCAAGAAGTTGGTACCCTCTATGCTCATTGGCATGAGGAAAAAGAAGAAATAAAGGCAAAATTGGATATGGAAATGCCTCTTAGAGAGACTCTTACGAAAAGGAATGAAGATATTACAAAGGAACTTGCTGATGCTAATGAAAAACTTGCTAAGTTTAACAAAAGTTCTACCATGCTTGATGAACATATTCAATCACAAAGAATGAACAGTGACACAACTGGATTTGGTTATACTGCATTTGAGAAGGTGAGTCTTTCGGTACAAAGGACAACATGGAAGAAGGTAAATCTGCACCTAAAATTTAGAAACCCACTGGTTAGAAACCTTATAAACTTGTATGTTTCAACTGTCATAAGCCAGGACATACTGCTCATGTTTGTAAAAGCAGATCTAATGTTACTAATGGTTATAGACCTAATACATATCAAGGATTAAAGCCTAGAACTTTTAATGGATATTGTTACACTTGCAACATGCATGGGCATAGAGTTGTTGAGTGCAGATATGGAGCAAATAATATGGCACCTCACATGAGTTAGAGGTCTGGTGGTGGTTGGAAAATAACCTTTAATTACCAAAGAAGTCCTAATTGGTAGAGACCCTATGTTAATCAGTCTAACCCCTATGAGATGGAAAAGAGGATGAATGTGGTTTGCACAATCTATCATAACTATGGTCATGTAGCTATGAACTGTAGAAGAAAGCTTGGTAGAGGCAATGTTGGACCTTGGATATCATCTGGTATGGCTTGTTATCATTGTCATCAACCGGGACATATTGCAAAGTTTTGCATAGCAAAGCTGATTCAACCAGTAAATCAATTTGATGACTGGAAAGGGAAGGTGAAAATTGATGTGGAGGAGACCAGAGTTGAAATGAACAAAATCTTGGAAAAGAAGGATGATGAGAAACCATCTGAAGAACCCAATTCTTCATCGAGTGTGGAGAACCCTTCACCGGTAAACTAAGTTGTTAAAAAGCTTAGGGGGAGCTTAATGTTAGATCTATTTTAGAACCCCCTGAAGGACCATGAGGTAAGTTAAATCTGCATACTCTGATGTTATGATATTGAGAAGTGATTTTATGATCAAACCGATAGGCTTGATGTGTTATGAGAACCGATAGTATGTTTAAAGATGTTTTAGGGTTTTATCAGTAATAGCATTTATTGCGGTAGATAATGGGCAAATAAAAGGAACCTTGTGAATGTGATTTATCACTTTGGATTCTTGTGTGCACTTGGAGAATGAGAGGAGCAGAGAAAATTTTGTGTTTGCAACATCTAACCGGATTGACAGAGACTTGAGGAGATTTGAAGTGATCCACAATCGGGGTTTCGACGAGAGAACATTGTCAGTGTCGAAACCCTAGTTGTGAAATCAGTAAAAGGTATTTATTTGACAAATCCTAATTTCTATATCTAAAGTTTGAATCTTTGAGAATGGATACCCCGCA
Source organism: Cryptomeria japonica (assembly GCF_030272615.1). Classification (NCBI taxonomy): domain Eukaryota; kingdom Viridiplantae; phylum Streptophyta; class Pinopsida; order Cupressales; family Cupressaceae; genus Cryptomeria; species Cryptomeria japonica. Next base: position 186,952,171 of record NC_081414.1, on the reverse strand, counting down.
TCTAGTAGATGTTACAGACAAACCTCGTCCTAAATTTAAAAGGCATCCATTTAAGTCTGTTGAAACTAATCCCGCCAGAGCCCTATCCGGGGTTCCCTATGAAGTGTTAAATGTAGAAGATGTTAGATCTTTTTATCATTGCAAATTGGAGGATCTTGGTATGTTTGCAATCTTTGACCAATATAAATTGCTGTGTGATAAGAATAGAGTGGTGAAGGAACAATTTAAGAAGGTTATCGAGAAAGGTTTTCACCATGCACTAAATTCCATTGATAATTTTGATGGTGAACATGTCAGATATATTCTTAGCAGGATTCACGACCAATTTATGTGGCTCGACAGAGCACATAAGATTACAAAAGAAGCTATTCATGCAGTCACCAGACTTTGTGCCACCGGTGAGGTTCCAATATTGAGATCTGTTCTTAAGAATGATGTTAAAAGGCCGACTAATTCAAGATGGGATGGAAGAGAAATGACAATGAATAATATTAACGATCCGATAGTTAAATATGCTTCAATGGTTATTGGTTACCGGATATATCATTCTAGCAAGATGAACAACATCCTTGTTGCAACCATTCATACCGCATACCAGATGATAAAGGAAGATGTTGATTATGATTTGTCTAAGGCATTGCAAATTCAACTGATGTTGAATCTTGAGTCCATCAAGAAGGATAAGAGATTGAATTTTAAATTTGGACAGTTGATCATTGGTTTATTTTTTCTACTTTTAGAACTGTTTTCCTGGTATCGGTGATGTTCAGTGGTCTAAGGACACACCAACACTATTATAGATGAAGAACAACATTAGAATGTTGGGTAATGGTTTTGATAAGATTGCATGGAGATATTTTAAAGATTTTCAGAAGAAGATGCATGCAAGAGAAAGGTTGCCGAAGAGTATTGTCCAAAGATATGCACATATAATTTGTTTCATGGTTGATACAGATACCTTTATGATGGAGGCAATTGATCCCTGGACAACTTGGGTGATGCCTATAGGTTATGAAGGCGAGGAAAATATTTTGGTGGCATATGTAGATCACTTGTTAACTCAACCGGTAGATACAACTGCAGAAAGATTTGGCACCTAAAAGGAGAAATCTCTACAGGTGCACTTTGAATTAAATAAATCGATAATTGATAAGAAAGTGAGAAAGGAAGTGGAGGCATTTGCTGAACAACAAGGTTTTACAAAGGAATCCATTGCAGAAGCAAGAGCAAGACATGCAATACAACAGGCAGGTGCATCAAGTGCCCCAACTGGTACCTCCACCAGTATGAAAACAAGAAGTGAAGATGCAAAGATTAAGAAAGAGATACTCACTAAAGATAAGAATGAGAAGCCTTCCAAGATATAATTCAAGAGAAAAGGCAAAATCATTGAGTCCCCTGTACGTAAAGCACCGGTAACTATAGGGAAAAGGAAAAAGGAACAAGCACAGAAATTGATAGTTGCTGATGAAGAAGAAATCGAATCAAAAGGTGAGAAGAAAGCCTTAAGAGCTAGTGGTAAGAGATCAAAGGATGTTGGAACTTCCACTATCAAGACGGTAAAGAAATCGGTAACAAAGCTTACATCTTTTGAAAAGTTAATAATGCATGTTAAGGAGTATGATTTATTAACTGCCGTGAAGAAACTTTATGATGTTTTTGGTGAGGATGAACAGAGACAGATAGAGGATGCAGTTGTTTTCATGATGAATAAATACAACAAATCTCTAATTGAATTGCAAGGGCTAATTTCAAATTCTTTATATAATAAGATTGATGGAAGATGGCAGGCTACTATGAAACAAGACAGAGAATGTATTGAATTCATTCTTAAAAATCTGCAACTTGAAGCTACAAGAGAGGAGATAGATGAAATTATTGCAAAGGTAAAATCATCTTTCAGATCTAAGAAAAGGTTGACAAGAATGTTAATTGGTGAGACCCAATCAGTTCATATGGAAATTGAGCTGATATTGAAGAAATTACTGGGTTTGATTCCTAATGAGGAAGAGCAACCAGAGAAGTTTGAGATAGAAGATATTCTGGACAATGTTGATATCAGTGATTTTACACTTGGTGAGATTGTTATGCGAGACCAATTGGTATATGATCAACCGATCAATACACAGACATAAAAAATTGTCATTACTGATGATGACATTGGTGCTAATGATGTTGTTGCAATTGATAGTGTAAATGTGAAGGTTGATGATGTGCAAATGTCTGAACAACAACAAGGACATGAAGAGAAGAAAGATGGAGAAGACAAGAGCTCTGAACAACCACCAGTACATACACAAACTGTTCTGTAACTAGTAAATGATAGTGAAAAGAATAAGGAAGAAAAGATAGAAGAGAAGACAAAGGATAAACCTAAAGAAAATAAAGAGGAAGAAGAGAAGGAAACAAAGAAATCTAAACCTAAATTGACACCTCTATCCTTTACTTCTAAAAAGAAAATTGATGATGATGATGATGAGGACGATGATGCATTAAGTATACAAGGATCCATTAATATGGATATGCTGAGTTCTATAGAATTAATGGATATTGCCACTGCAATGCAATCTAGAGCAAAGAAGAAGAGAATGAAGGAACAATAGAAAGAAGCTGAGACAATCAAACATGCAGTTGAAATTCTTGTCAAGCTTATTATCGGAGACTGATACAGACAATTTTGCTACACTGATTGATAAGCTAGGTCAATTGGTTAATGATGCTGGTGAACATATGAAAATATTTGAGGATGCGACATATGTTTGTGTAGAAAAGGAGTATAAGAAGCAAAGGACAAAGCAGTTAATGAAAGATATTGATCAAGCTAAAGTTGCTTTGACTGTTAATAAGGACCACTTGATAGAAGCATTGGAGATTGGCGGTAAGATCCCTTCTACTGTGGCAAAATTTTCTTTATTTTGTGATGATTTGGTAAAGAAGAAACATGAAGCAGAAAAAGCACTTGAAGTTCTAAGTGATTCATTTAAGCCCCTGAATGATTCTGCAATATACCATGGACGGTCAGTTGTTGAACTTCAACATAAGTTGAAAGCTTATGAAACTGGATAGGTAAAGAGAACAACATCCTTGCAGAAACTACAAACACAGTTGATACCAAAAGTTGAAATCTTGCATAGAGGGTATAAAGAGTCAGAAGATATCCTTCCTACCCCGGAGATGAGTACTATAGATGCCATGGAGGAGCTTTCTGGGAAGATCAAGATACACATGGAGATAACCGATATTATTTTGGAGACTTGAGATAATGATCTGAAGCAGTTGAAATCTCATTTTAGTGAGGCTTTTTCTAAATTGCATTGTAAAAACACTTTCAACTCATATCTATAAATGCTATGCAATTTTGGTGTAATTTTGATGTAATTGTATTTATCTTTTCATGTATTTACTTTCCTTTGTCATCGTTGTCAAAGGAGGAGTAGTTGTTGAAAAGAGTCAGTTAGAGTCAATCAAAATTTTGTTGTAATCATAATGGGGAGTAGCAGTATGAGTCTTGTAATGGTTTAAATTTTTGTAAGATCATGTAATTGCTAAGGGGGAGTATGTGTCATGAATAGAGTCAATTTTTGTATCGCACACTTAGACAATTTTTTTCCTAAGTGTTGCCATCAATGCCAAAGGGGGAGATTGTTGGCTTGATGATGATGTTTTGGTGTTGAATGGTGACTTGTTTTATGTTGTCATTGATGGTAACTATGCATTTATAGTCACATATGTCTTGTAAGCCAACTGGTAAAGCTTAACCGGTAGAGAAGACAATTTAACAGTGAACCGACAAATAGGTCCTCAATCGATTAACTGGAACAAAGTTGCATTCAAGCAACCAACACAGGCGATTGATGAAGAGTTGGATGATGCAGTTTTACAAGAGTGATGGAGACAATTATTTGGTGCTATATTCATAACCGTATTAGCAGATTCAGCTAGATGATCGAGATTTGATGAACACAACAGACTATCTAGAAGAACACTTAACCGGTAGTGATAGAGTCACTAAGATCGGTAAACTGGTACAATTTTGTTTTATTTTTTGTTTGTTATGTCAGTAGTTGACATAAGTTTGGTGTGTAATGTTAGTTTGTCTAGATTCATTGAACTTAGGAGATTGTTCCAAGGTTATGAGCCAACTAAGTTGATGTCTATAAAAAGTGTGATGAGTTATGAGATAATGTATGAGATTTAAGGTGAATATTGAGATTTTGATTGTGCGTTGTTTAGTGAAGCTCTGTAATGATGTGTTGTTGGATTTTTGGAGGAACTAAAGTAGATCTTATCAGACACAAAAGTGTTATATGAAGATCATTGAACTGTTGTTATCCTAACAATCACAACAACAAAATCCCTTAACCAGGTAGGTCCTGACATGCCTTAATCTATAAATACCCTAATAGGGTAGCTCAATATCTAAATTTAAATCCTTTTGCGAGGTTGCTCCTAATAGGGCTCATCATAGCAAATCCCTTCAACGGGTGACTCCTAATAGGGTCCGCTCCTAACAGGGCTCATCATAGCAAATCCCTTCATCGAGTGACTCCTAATAGGGTTTGCTCCTAACAAGGCATATTTGTAAGACCTTAACCAGTCAGAGGTTTCTATTCTACATATAAATCATTGTGTTATGGTTGGCATGTTTTATATAGTGTTTGCTTATGTGATTATTTTCCTTGCATGCCTATTGATTTTAAAGTTGTTAAGAGGTGTAATCAAACTCTTAAGGTTTTTGCTTGGACTAATTCACCCGCCCCCTCTTAGTGTCTTATAAGTTTATGCCTCCCATGCCATTAACACGATGATTTGATTCATGTGCCCTCCCAATCATTGTAACCAATTATTACACCTTGGTCCTTCTCACAATGAGGGCTCGATCTGATTGAAAAAATCCATCCCACCTCCAGTAGCCACAAGTTTATAATAACTGCAACCAAATACTTTACCAAATAGGTTAAATCCATTTCCCTCACCTACACCACTGACAAAAAATAGAAAAGTTTACTCTAAATTATCTCATATGTCACTATGGCATCCTACTGGCCATCATCATTGATAACGATTGACGTTTCAAAATTTTTGATGTACGTGAACTTTGCGAGTAATTCAATATCCAACATTGCTTCTCCACCCCTTACTAGTCACTAGGCAACAATCAAGATGAGGTTTCTAATAAGACTCTTATTGAAATTATTAAGAAGACAATCAATGAAGTTGGTCGTGATTAGCACTTGCAACTCAATCGGGCACCCTATGGGCTTATCGTAGTAGCATTCACACACCCACAATAGCCACTTCATACTCCCTTCTCTTTAGTTCCAAGGCTATCCTGCTAGTTGAGATCAATCTCCCCTCACTAAGATTATCACTTCAAAAAATCCTCACCGAGGAAGAGTATTGGATTACAAGACTTAAAGAGCTTCAATTGCTAGATGAGAGGCACTTCAATTTATTGAATCACCTTTATGCATATTAGAATTGCCTTCACCTCAGCTATAACAAGAAGGTAAAAAATTCTAAATTGGAATTTGGTGATTTTCTTCTTAAAGGAAATCAAAAGAATCATTAGGACTGAGAGAATAAAGGGAAATTTGAGCATAATTGGTTAGGGCCCTTTATTATCATCGCTAAGTATGGATCAGGGGTCTATTGTCTCGCTACACCAGAAGGAGAACCCTTGGATGAGCCTATAAACATCTTCCATCTCAAGTAATTTTATACATAATCCTCATGGTATCCCAATTGTCAAAAATTAACCCCCCCTGCGCACACACCCCCCCCCCCCCCAAAAAAAAAAAAAAAAAAAAAAGGTAAAGAAAAATCATTTGTCCACTAGTGAAAACCACTTTTGTGGCACTATGGGCAAGTACCTTGGAGAAAAATTGCTTTAAGGCATGATGGTAAAAAAGATAAAATTTCCATCTATTTGGATACTTATTTCTTAATCATCCCACGTCATAACATTCCCAAGTTATACTCCCAACATATCACCACACTCCCATTTCATTGTCTATCTCCTTTAGTCATCACATATTTGTGCAGGAGTTCTTCTCCTCCTCCCATCCTCTTCATCCATCACATCACTTTAAATTCCTTTATTTCATCACCTCCACCTGCCATCCCTCCCAATGAGATGATGAGTAATCAAAATATCATGAATAAGGATCAACCCATAACACCGAGCTTAATCCCATTACATTGAGCTTTCCACCAAGTTGAGCTTAATCGACTTATATGCATCACAAGCACACACTAGTAGTGATTTACAAAAAAATATGCATATGACATTGTTATACACAATTCCTAGTTATCATGTCAAATGCCTATCAATGATCACACTTTCCATCATGCCAATGGGTATGTATCCTTCCCACGACTGACATTTTATGAAATCCTATGTCCTACCTCTTGGCAAGAGATGTTTTGGTCACGAGAGTCATTTTATTGTTGATCTTTTGCTTTGATTTTATCTTGTGTCCCATGTTATTCCTACTTAGGACAAAATTGATCTTTTTATATCTTGGTGTGTCTTGACTGGTGTACATTGGTACATTATTTTTTTTGTGTGGCATATTTGACGATTTTATTTCACATGGTTCAACAAGTTTTAATTTAATCTTGAGTATGTAGCTATGATTATGATGATTATTTTATACATGTATCCACCAAGTCTTTGACTAAGGCTTGTATGTACAAGGATATCCTCATATTTTCTTGCTTCATATGTTCCGTGAAGGTTATATTTTAGCTTGTGTGTGATAAGCTAACGTATTATTTGAGAGTCTATTCCATGCAAATGAAATCATGTCATCTTGGTTTTTGTAATCCATGGTGTATAAATTCCTTTTCTATATCAAAATTAGGATTGATCTACACTTAAAAGTATAACAATATCCCCTACATCCTTCTTTCTTAAGCCTTCCAACCAACCCATTTACCACCTAAGTCACTTGAGGCTCCAATTTATTCACCTTTTCTTTTTCCCTATTACTTTCACTATGCACTATGACTTCCACTGAAAACACTTTCATTGCCTACACTTCCATCATACATTAGGCCATTCACATTGCATTGGGGCATAATATAGAATTGTTAGTCGTAACCACCCCCTTTTCCACTGATCTTCATTCACTAGTTTTCATTCATTTAATCTTTTGGTATGGATACATGCACTAGGTTCATTAGTCACTTGAATTCTTAGGTCCATGAATGTGTAACCCATATTAGGCAACCTTTATTTACATAGCAAGTTGTCTCAAGCTAATATTTACAAGAGAAAAATACCCTGTGCCTAATGAACCAACACTCTTGTAGTTAAGTTTATGATATTAGAAAAGGTTGGTTTAAAGGAGTAACATGCACCACCCTACATACATATTAGGATCATTAATTTCCTCAAAGGGTCATATTAATATAGATATCACCTACATGTCCATATTTATTCATAATGCATCACTCCTTTTAATTATGAGTCCAATTTCACACTCTCACCAGCACTTTAATTTTCAATTCCGCTAAGCATTTTAGGACCATTTCCAACCTTCAATTAACCCTCTACCAAAGAATGAGTCCTATTATATTTTAAAAATTCCTCACTTAATCCCATACTTGAATTTCATCAATCCATATTTAAATCCAGATCCAATTTTAGGACCTAATTTGTTGGGTCATTGTAGCTTATCCATAATGACTAAAGTTTTTTGGATGAAATTTTAGGAGAGTAACGTGTTGGCTTTAATATTATCAAATTTTGTTCTCAAAATTGGGATATGACCATTGTAAGTTGGTATTTTATAAATTCTAAGCTTGTATCTCATGTATAAGCAAGTTACTTTCCTCATTGGTGATATCATTCATTATGCTAGATCCTTATGATGTGAAATTACTAACAAAAGTGAGTCTACAAGTTTGCAAATTTGACGAATAATCAACAAACATGAAGTCTTCATCAATCATTGTTGATTATGGTAGAAGCTACAAGAAATGTTGGAGGATGATAGGGAATTACTATTTGATGATTGGCTTTTACCTAGCCTTAAGGGCTTGGTATGATTTCATGTCATTTTTACATTTCTACAATTTAGCTTCATATCTAAGATTTATCATTAATCTAAGTTTATTTATGTGATTCATGTAATCCTTGAGTTGATATACGCATCACGTTTGATTGTAATAACTAGGGTTAACTTTATAACACAATTAAGTAGGTCTCTTATTTATGCTTATGCGCTTATGCTCATCACAATTTTATACACACTTAAGGTTTCAAACACACATTATTGTTTTAAGATTGAACTTGGCTATCTATGGAGGTGGAAATCAACAAAATGGGGGCTTGACTAAGGCAAGCATCTTCTCTCTCTTTTGTAGATTCATAAATAGGTCTCAAGAAATGTTTGAAGACATAGGAGCATTGGAGACTCAAAAATAATGGTTCTTATGAAATTTTATCAGACAAGCCATTGATAGTGACAACTAGTGCTAGTTGTCCTCAGGACTAGGGCACTTAGAACCATTTTCTTCCAGTGAGGGGTGCCTAGTGCTAGTGACCTCCCTACTTCATCCAAATTTTGGTGGGATGGTAGTCTAGAGGCTCTTGATATTAGATCTATTCTCCAATAGTCATCTAGGTACCTTATAAGATTAGGGTGCCTAGCCACAGTGACAAGTCATCTTGAGCTTTACTTTATGTCACAAGTGCACTTCTATATCATTGTTTAATTATTTACTTGTCTTTGGATTATTCTTTATTTATTTGTAACTTTTATTAGTTTATGTGCTTAATCATGCATGAATGGACCTAATTAGCTCACATCTAAATCAATCAAACAATCTTTCAAGCAACAAAGGAATAGGGCCCAAGAATCACTTGAATTTCTTTGAGTAAGAGAGTGAAGAATACACTCCTTTGTGGTTTGTATTCCTATGCTTAATGAAAGAGGGTTTGGTCCTAGTTGAATTGATAACTAGAATTGTCAACCCGTTTTTAATCCTAAACACATGTCATTCAATGTCTCTAGCAATTTTGTTCATAGATGCATCCATCTTGCAACAATCACTAGGAGGGTCACTGAAAAGGACACCCTCATTAGGAGTAGAAATTTTATTCCCATCTCTTATATGCATGTCTTTGAGAGGAATGGTTTGATATTTCTTGTTGTATTGCCTTTAAAAATCTATGAACGCATTAAAAAATAATCATTGTTCTTCCTTGAAGTAGACCAAAGACAATTATAAATATCTCAGGTTTGCTACAAATTGAGAGATAAAAATCCATCATTCCATCAAATTTGTCTCTAGAGGCTCCAAGTGTGATAGTCACCTACATATTCTCAAAGCAGAAGATGAGACTTCTAGAAGCCTTAGTAAGTTTCCTCATCTAGCCTTCATTCCATTCATGATTCCTGAACTTCCAAAAAGACCAATCAATTTCAATATAAAGGACAATCTAGAAAAGGTTATATTCTTTACTGAGATCTTTAATACTTCCTACTAAAATTAAAAAAATACACTGACTATGCTTAAGAGACCAATCATTTAAGCCAGAAATAAAAATGTACCACAATTCTTTTGCAAATAGGCACTTTAAAAAGATATGCTCAATATTTTCAAGAACCCTACACAATGGGAAAATATTAGTATTAGACTTAGACAAGGAATTTTTTTTTTGATAGGAGAAGCTATTTGAAGCATGCTTTCTTTGGTTCAATAATACTAGACCTTAAGTGCACAAAAATTTTAGAGCACTGGGTAGGGTTAGGGTTTAGAATCCAACATTCATTGAGGTGTCTAGTCACAACACTAGCATCCATTATAAAACTGTAAATCAATTTTGAATCCATTTCATGCAACAAGGTACCATCATTCCATCTAACATTATTGATCAACTCATGATCAAAAGATGATCTAATAGGAAAGTGAAATATTTTATAGGCTTATTTAATAATTGAGTATGTCTCCAATGAGACTGAGCAAGCCCATACTTAGTTCTCATATCAGACCAAGATCTCACCTAAAAGATTGTCAAGAATATGTGTAAAACTGTAAATCAATTTTGACCTAACGAAAACTGTAAATCAATTTTGAATCCATTTCATGCAACAAGGTACCATCATTCCATCTAACATTATTGATCAACTCATGATCAAAAGATGATCTAATAGGAAAGTGAAATATTTTATAGGCTTATTTAATAATTGAGTATGTCTCCAATGAGACTGAGCAAGCCCATACTTAGTTCTCATATCAGACCAAGATCTCACCTGAAAGATTGTCAAGAATATGTGTAAAACTCTCAATACTTTTATTGTACTAGGCTCTAGAGGAACAACCCTGCAACAATGCAAGGGGTTTGTCCTTGTAATGAAGATTCCACCAAATTGATCTATTAGTAAGGATTTTATCATCTACTTGGCTATAGAAGTCACAACCCTTAAATTTCACTCTAACATATTCCCAAGACTTGCAAATTCTCTTGAAGGTATGAGATCCAGAGGGGACAATAGAGAAGTTACCAAATAGGGAGTCAAAGGTATTCAACCTTTTCAACCTTTATCATGTTTAGGTGAGGCCATCTCGATATTACTTCAAAAAAGAACTTTCCATATATAGACCTCCTTGCAATTTGTTGACACAACACCAGTTTGACTTTACTAAGTGCCTTTTTTTCTTGTGTTTACCATCTAACCATAATAAGGATGTAATTTATTTTCTTCTAAATTTCATTCACTTTATAACTACAATATAGGCAAACTGAGGCATAATATAGGCTATAAGAGGAAATATTTTTTTAACAAACTTGTAGTCTACTTTCCATAGAAAGGCAATGCCTATTCAACTTAGAATTTTTTTTTATCAATCTTGTCTTTAATCCAGTTCTACATGTTTTTGTGATAGGGGTTAATATCAAATGGGATACCTAAGTATCTCATTTGCCTTCTAGGACCACCCATTGAAAATTATACTTGCCAAACCAATCAAGAGGTTTTTCCTCCCATCCTACCACAATTGATTTAACCATAGATATTTTTGCAGCTAAAGCACTACAAAAGATCTCGAGTCTATTAATCAAGTAATCAAAATTATTTTCATTCCATGAAGAAAACATTATAGTGACATCTACGAATTGCACATGTAACATATTCTCTTGATTTTGAAGTGCGATACCTCACATAGGAGATCATAGGATAGGGTTGTTCAAAAGATAATGCAAAGAATCAAAAGCAATGACAAAGATGGAAGGGGCGAAGGGACACCCCTGCTTGATAGACATGTGAAGAATAAATGTTTTAGATAGGGTTTTTAATTTACATCACCCTGTACCACAACAAATTGAAGGATAATCTTGACCATTTGGCAAAAGTTATGGGGAAAACTAACGACTTCCAAGGTCATGAACACAAAAGGCCACTCCACTATATCACAAGCCTTTTCAAAGTCTAAAAGAAGCATACCCACATCTTGCCTAGAATTTTTGACACACTCCATTGCTTCCCATCTTGTGATCAAATTTTTAAGAATATATCATCTTGTAATGAAGCTAGTATAGGTTTTACTAATGAATGTTGGTAAGACACCAATTAATATGAAATCCAACACCTTAGCAAGAATCTTGTATGAGTCACTCAATAGCCTTTGCATAGACCTGCAATAGGATGTCACTAATTCAATAGATGGTTTTCTTGTAGAATTTTGCAGGAAGGCCATCAACCCTATTTGACTTCTCATTTTTAAAAGATAAAATTGCATGTATAATTTCATCCTTAGATATGTTCCTGCTAAGGTGCTTTGTTATATCACTAAAAAAATTCTTAGGATTTTTTTTTTTTTTTTTTGCAGTTATCCTTGGTCTTTATGCTATCATAATCATTTCCTTCAGATGAGAAGAGTTCTTTATAAAAGAGAAATAATTGGTTGACAATTTATTTTGGCTCTTTTACCATCTTAACCTCATTCCAAATCCCATCAATTCTCTCTTTAATATTTTTTTGTCTAATATAATTAAAGAAAAATGTTTAACCTTTGACACTATGAGAAGCCCAATTTTCATTCCTTGAGTTCTCTTAGTTTGGATAATTTTGAGAGCATGTTTAGTGGATACCATGTCATCCATTAGGACCTCATTATTAGGTTAATTACATAAGGAATATTTAAGAGAACAAGGTTGTTTTAAAGGGCCGTTTTTGTTTGTCTTCTATTTAATGCCTTTTTATTTCCAATATTCTGAAACAAAGTAGATCAACTCCTAACATTTGAATGACATCTTTCAATAGAAGTACAACATTTTAGGAGAAGCCTATTAATCTCTCTTAAATTAAAAATGACATTATTATAGTCCTCTATATTCAACAATGAAGTTTTTAGCATGAATAGATTTCTCCTCTTGAAGTCAGAAGATGTATCATTATTAATTAGAATCTTTACTTCGATAGGGTGGTGGTTAGATAGAGTATTAGGGTGGACCTTCACTCTACATTCTTTATCGACTAAGTCAAATGAAAATAATTCCATATTTGCATACAACCTATCAAGTCTACAATAGATCTTTTTACTATCTTTTTGGAAATTACACCATGTATACTAGATTCATTTACTTTCTTTTTTAAGTCCCTCCAAAGGATCAAAATGTTTCAGCATGTTTGGCATTTCCTTTTCAATCCATTTCTAAACCACCCTTATCTTCATTTCATTCTATCATATTGAATTACCCACCAAGGATCTAGGGGATATTAGTAAGATTGCTTGACCATTTCCACATTTGGGTCCTTCTCTGTAGTGTTTAGGGGCATAAATTGAGTAAATCCCAAACATTCTTTCCTCATATTCAAGAATAATCCAAGTAGCCCTATTGCAAGGGGAGGAGCCAAATTATCTATTAGAGTAAGCCAATCTATTATTCAACAAGATGGCAGTAGCCCCTCTTCCTTTTTCATGTTTGGAATAGAAGTGAAGTGACTGCTTCCAAATAAGGTTCAACCTCGTTTCAAGAGTGAAACCAATTTCCCTTTTTCCTGAAGAATGAGGATATCAGTGTTATCAATTTGCTTGCACATTATTTTAATAATAAACTTCCTATCAAGGGATGCAAGTCACTTTATATTCTAGCTAGTGCAATTAATTTTCATAGGTTAGATGTTGCCTCTTTGCTATTTCTAAACTTGTTTAAGCATTTGAGAATTTTGTCTTCTCTACCCTTCTTTTTACTTAATTTTCTCAATCTCACCTCTATTGAGGTGTTTTATTTTCTTTTTGTCCTCTTTTCAATCCATAGAGGAGATATTTTTATCAAACCCTTTCATTATTTTATCTTCACTCGAAATTGGGGAATTATGTAGCAAGAGGTTTGAAGTGTCTTTATTTGTGACTCCCTTGTTGAGTAGGGACTCTGAAATCCTCTCTGATTTTACCTTATCTAACAAATTTTGTAATTATTTTTTCTAGCTTCATTCACTTTATTTCTAATCATGTCCAAGGCTAATGCTTGGGCATTTTTTCATTGTTTAGTATTGGTCTTGGGCAAAGGATTAGACACATTTGGAATACTTTTTGGCTTGTTTTCTTGTTTCTCTCTTTCACCTGCAATCATTTGAACATCGAGTTTAGGAATTTAATCTTAGAATTTACATTAACTAGAGGAGACTTCTGATATAGGCACAATAGAGTTATTAATGTGAATTTCCACATTGTTTTTATACTAAATGATAGATTCATCAAGGGCATTAGTTCACAGAGGAAGCATGAATTTAAATCTCTTAGAAAGTCAATTTTGGAAGTCATAAGATTACCCTCAAGTGTAATCCCAATTTTCTCTGGTATGTCCATACTAGGAGAAAGTGCAACTAGTAAGGTATTGCATTCATATATGGCAAGGTACTTCTAGTTTCTTCAACTTGCAGGACCTTGCCCGCTAGAGCAATGCATTGCAAGAGAAAATATCACAATTGAGCTAGAACATCTTTCACAATAAGCCATATGGGAAAAAAGACAACTAAATTTTCTTCATTGAGAATATCAAGGGACCATTTCACAACCCTAAAAACATTCCAAAACTATTTTGCTAGGGTACACTCTTGCATAGCATGGTTTTAAAAACAAATGACAAAAATCCATTCTTGTATCATGCAGGAGAAGTTAAACGAATCAATAATTTTTTACCCCAAACCCCCAAAATCCATTCATCAAGAATTTTTTGAACTGGCATTATATTGTTACCTAAATTAACAAAAAATATTGCAACATTTTTCAAACCCTATTCCTCTTTACTTAATGCCTTAGGCATGTCATTATTTAGAACCACAATAATGATATTGGGGTTGAAGGAGGAGCACTCACCTTCCATACCTCCAACATCTCCATTTTTATAGAGCATTGTATCATTGTTACAGACCCTTTTTACAGAACATTCCATACCTCCAATATCTTAGCATTCACAAAACTATTCTCTCTAACACCAACAACACTCTATGCTTTAGGTACCTCAGGTTGTCCCCTCTAGGTACTACCATGTTCGAGCATTAGTTTTAGAGACTAGACCCCTCAGATGTTGATGGATTACCAATTCCATGTTAGAATCAGGGATCACTAAGAGGGGGGGGGTGAATCACTAATTTGTCGAAAATCAAATTCACAAATAACAAACAACCACATGATCATAATACCTATATTTTTATGTGGAAACCCACATGGGAAAAACCACGGTGGGATTTGAATCCACAATATTATTCCACTATGGCTAGTAGAAAAACAATATTACAAATGGGGAATGCACAGGCATTCAAGCACACTGCCTAGAGCTCACTACTCAATTACAATAACCCGAATGGCTACAACCCTCAGGAAAGTCCCATTGACTTACAATTTTATTACAATAATGAAATACAATAAAATGAATTCTGAAATAGCATCTGATAATGCAAGAACAAGTTCCAATTAAGCACAAGATCTCTGACTGTACTCACTCTGCAATATGCTTTGTTTCTGTCTCAGTCAGCTACCAGATTATCTATGAACCAAATGCGCACGTGAAACTACGCTCAATCGCACCAAAATAGATCACCACAACAATATTACACCGAAATCCAATCACCAATTTAGTTTTATATATCCGGTCATATCAAAATTAATCTCCTCTAAGTCGGCTATCAAAAGTGTAATGTGTAGCTTCAAGTCAGCTTCAATCTTTAACAAAACATAGCACCAGACCAAAACAATTTTCCAAAATGCTTTACCAATGTTTGCCTCATCATTTTCACCTTGAACTTAGTCACCAAAATCACCACAATCGCCGAAAATCTTACTGGACCAAAAGATCACTGAGATAGCCCAATTAATTGCCTACCGGTTAACTCCTTCTTCCAGGGAAGAGGAATCACGACCACCGGATCGAATCTCCAAGAAGAGTTGCCATAAATGACAAACCTAAACCATAAATCAAGCATCAAAAATCACCGAATGAGTGTCAATTTCCAACATTCCAAAAGGTTAAAAAAGAAGCAGACAAACCCTAGCACATGAGTATTAAGAAAAGAAAAACCTAACATAAAGAAGGAGAAATCAAATATTACCAAAAGGATACTTCAATGGCATTGTAGCGTAGTAAATTGTACACCTCTATTAGTGTGTCTAATTTTACACTCTCCTAGCACCTATTTTAGTATTTCCCTTTCCTCTATGCATTATGGGACCTTTATTGATTTAAATTTATATTATGGGCCTTATTCCACTTTATTACATCATCACACTTTTATTTGGGGCTTTATTCTAAGTGTGCCCTTTACCATTTTATCTCGATTTATCCTTAATCCTACCCTAATTTCAACTCTCAAAGCATGTTTTTCATACATATGCATCATGGTTTAAGCCACCAAACTGGAATTGGTATTAGATTCTTGTTATCTCACTTTCCTAGAAATTTTAAGAAAAGTTGATAGGACTAGGTTGTCGGGATTTGTCCTGGTCCCGCACTTTTTTCCTTGAATTTCAAGAGGATAATTTAGTGGTCCTATCTAATCCAAATCCCACTTCATGTGAAAATATATTGATTCTAAGTCAGCCTAATGATGATTTTAATTATGAAATCCCTATATATTTCATCCTTCTCAATTCATTTTCATGATCTTATCTTATGCTAACATTATCATGAATTCAAGAGAAATTCTTCTTCTTCAAGAGTAGATATGATTCAAGGAGAAGAAAAATAAATCAAGGCATCTTCATATTATATTTCAATTATGATTTCATGATGGATTTTGTGTGATTTATCATGTTATTGTATCAACACATGGAGGAATTATCCTAAGAGCATTACATCACCTATTGAAGGTATAATCATCTCGATTCAAGCATTTCAATTTGAAGTCTTGCCTCTACCCTCAAAAGATATGCTTTCAATTCCATTTCTATTTTAATTAGTGTTAATTATAAACCCAAGGTTTGACCTAACGAAAACCCCTATCCACAACCCCCTTTCTTTCCTCTTATGTGTAGCTATAGGTACCTATTGGACCTTAGAAAACCAAAGCAACAACAAGACCCAAAAACAAAGAATCCAACCAAATTTCATTAGAAACCTCCTTGACCAGGGTGCTAGAATGCCATGGTATAGGACTAGGGTTCTTTGGAACCATGGTTCTCCTAGAATAGGTCCAAATGTGACAAGTGCCTTCAAGACTGCATCAAGATTGAAACTTTCAAACCACAAGTCAGAAGGCCAAGGCGTTGGGCATCCTGGTCCTATCAATTCAACTTCATATTTTTACTACTAGTGTACAATCAGATTCCCTATCCATTTATGTACCGATTTTGAAGTTTCTATTTCATTATCATTTAGAATAATTAGTCCAAGTTGCTAGTTCATGCATGTATGTTCTTACCTTAGATTTGACATTCAATTTACATCTTTCCAATTATATTTTCAATTCAAACAAAAAGGAAATTGGACCCCAATAAACATTCAAACCTCTTCTTAATAGAATTGAGATCGGATCTATTGAGTTCATGCTCCTTTTTAATGTAATGCATTCGAAAGTTAAGTCATTTCCTAGTTTATAAAGCATAATTTGTGAAACCCTAATTTTCCATCTATTATATTTTGGTGAACTCGACTCTTCTTACACTTGCATATTTCTGATTTTGAGTTTTAGATCTAATTTTCAAATTTATATACATTCATTTCATAGCTTTATTAAAAATAAAAATACAAAAAATCTTGTTTTATGCATTTTTTTTTTTTGTGTTTTCATGCTTTATTACATTAGATCATTTTATTAAAATAGTTGGCATTTCTTTTCTAAAATGTCATACTACTCTTTACAATACTTTTGTGCCTTTTATAATCCATTTTCTTATGATGAGTATCCTTTTGAAGAAGTATATAGTAGAGAAGAACTTGAGGAAGCTCTTGATGGTTTCCTTTACCCTAAGCTCTCACCTTCTAAACCATCCTATTGCCAAATGTTAATCAACATAATGCTTATGACATTTAGTAGTGATGAATTTAAGTGGTTAGATGTGTGAGAATTTTTTGAAGATAGCCAAGATCAAGAGCACATTAAATAGCACAAGAGAGAGATAAAATAGATTGATAAGAATAAACTCTATTCTAATCAAGATGAAAATATTGATCAACTAGATCATCAAAAGTTCTTACATACAATGTAGATGATCCTGCTTATAAAGGCAAGGCTAAGAGACAAGAGAACACACAATTATGACATGTAGATCAATGAGATGTAAGGGTAGGTAGGGGTAGGTAGGAGAAATAGTAAAATATTCTAGATGAGGCAGATCACCCACCGAAGGTGGAATTATCACTCCACAATAAGTGGATATTATAAAGTAACAACAAGACCACACTATAAAAGGTGGAAATTCTCCTACATACACACTCCCAATGTATGCACATCTCCCTAAGTGTCTCATATGAAAACTACTATGATATGCATGCACCTAAGTAAACTTAAGTAAAGTGTAATTATATCCAAGATGAATAAATAATTACACCAACACCCCCCCTTAAGTGAAACTTAGGGGAATGCACTTAAGTCTACAATTCAACTAAGCAATGCAAGATGGGTCCCGACTACAAGGTTATGTTAGGTACCCATGTACAAATGCAAATGCAATCTCCCATAAAGCGGGGAAAGAGAGAAAAGCCCAATGGGAAAAATACCTCCCCTAAAACAGAGATGAAAACTATATACAAAGGAACTCTCAAAGAAGTATGTGAAGGAAAAAACCCCATGTGAGGAAAAAGTCCCCCTCATATGAGAGAAGAAGAGAGACCAAGTAGCCCCCCCTCAATATACAATCTGCACCAATAGTAGAAGCTCGAAGTTGAATGAAGAAACTGGTCCATGAATGTGGAACAATGTTCCTCCCCTTAGGAAGAAACAAAACCAAAGGTGAATCCATGATGTCTCCCCAATCATGAAGAGAAGATGTAGGAAGAAAACTCATGATGTATGAAGTCTCTGAAAACTGCTCAAGTTTCCCCATATTGATGCTAAAAGTGGCCCCCTCCAAAGGTGGTGTACTAATCCACACTGCTGAAAAAGGCACTCCAAGATCTAGTGGAGATGAATGTAGAACAAGTTCCAAAGACTCACATGTCTCCTCTAAGGATAAAGAGACCTCCTCCAACTGTTGTACAAAAGTATCCACAATCATGTC
The DNA here is from genome assembly GCF_030272615.1 of Cryptomeria japonica. NCBI lineage: Eukaryota > Viridiplantae > Streptophyta > Pinopsida > Cupressales > Cupressaceae > Cryptomeria > Cryptomeria japonica. Next base: position 186,933,499 of record NC_081414.1, on the reverse strand, counting down.
AACCTCAAAAGAATGATCATGTAGAGAATGCACAAGAGGGTCAAAGTGTTCCTTCGCAACAATTGAAGAAGGATAATCTTCATCAAAGAGAAGATGAATGTCATCAATGATGTCTCCCAAATATGCAATGTAGGACTCCACAAAAACACCTGCAATGTATGTTTAGTCATCCCAATGAACTGAAGCTGGAAGACAAGGAATATCCTGCTGCACTGAATCACAAGAAGGCAAAATTGTTGCATCATCTGCATCATCAGGTGCAATAGGTGGTGTGATATCAATAGGAGGAGATAAAATGCAAGGCTCAAGAATGGGTTTACATGTGAGAATCCCCAAGTTCAAGTACCCAAAGTTCTCCTCAATATCTGAATCATCATGTGAAGAATCAACCTCATCAATAGGACCAAAATGTGAAAAGGAGTATGACCGAGATGCATGATCAACCACCCCAGTCGCAATGATAGCTCTACTCTCCAAGTCTGTAATGATAACTGAATCAGGTGGGAAATCCATAGTTTTCCTCATTGCCCCATGTGTGATTTGATAGATGGAAAGAAGATTGTTTGTCAAATGGGGTACACAGAACACATGACTGAAGGAGTTATCCCCAATGACAATAGATCCTTTCCCAATAATATCCATGTATGTATGATTACCCATCAAAATATGTGGCATGGTGCAAGGCTCAAATGAAGAGAACATAGACTGTGAAGATGCCATATGACGAGAAGCCCCTAAATCTAGAAACCATCTCCCTGAATCATGACTTGTAGTAGCACAAAGAGCTTGTCCCTTTCCTTTATCTGTCCCAAAAGAATGATCCTTTCCTTTATCCTTTTCTTTGGAAGAAGAAGACGAAGTAGACATCCTAGAAGGAAAACTGATTTTATTCTTCTCAAGAAGATTTTTCAATTCATCAATATCCTTCTTGTAGCAACAATGTTCATCATGTTCTGACTTCTTGCAATATGAACAAAAAAGATTCTCCTTATATGATTTCTTCTTAGGTGAGGATGTAGAATCACCTTGTTGTGAAGAGGAGGAGCACATCCTAGAAGGAAAACTGATTTTATTCTTCTCAAGAATATTTTTCAATTCATCAATATCCTTCTTGTAGCAACAATGTTCATCATGTTCTGACTTCTTGCAATATGAACAAAAAAGATTCTCCTTATATGATTTCTTCTTAGGTGAGGATGTAGAATCACCTTGTTGTGAAGAGGAGGATTGTGCTCCATCTTGTTTAGGCTTAGGTTGCTTTTGGTTCTTTTCTTTTCTTTGATTGCTTTGATTCCCTTTATTAGCCACTAAAGCTTGTGACTTTGAAGATTTGAGAATCCCCATCTTAGTCAACTTAGATTGCTCAAGTATCAACATCTCCGTGAATGCATCAAAGGATGGAGGAGTGTAGGAGGCACCTTGAGCCAATCGATGGGTGTGAAAGCTAGGTACAAAGGCTGCATACTCTGATGGAAGCTTGTCCAACAAGTTGTAAACCAATTGAGCATCCTTTTTGTCAATGCCACAATCCTTAAGCTTTTCTCTTAGCTCATTTGCTTTCATGACAAAATATTGGATTGTATCAAAATCCTTGAGATCTAATGTTGTGAGTTCACTATCAAGCTTGTAGCCCTTAATCTCATCAGCTTGACCATACAACTTCTCATAAATATCCCAAGCCTCTTTAACTATAGTACACTTACCAATGTAAAAAATGAGGTCATCTGATACATAACTTCTTAAGGTTCCAAGTGCCATACAATTTTTTGTGAGCCATTCAATTTGAGCATTAGGATCAACCTTAGGATCAGGTGGTGATGTTATTGTTCCATTTACATAATGAATGAGTCCGTTTTCCATTAGTTCACTCCATGCCTTAATCTTCCATGATGCATAATTATGTGGAGTTAAAAGTGGAAATTTAGGAGAACCCATAGGACCAAAATGAAAAAACACAAGATAGAGAGAGGCACAATCACACAAGACACCCCCCAAATGATGATTTGGCACTTTATACTTAGTGCGTGTACAATGGGCCACTTGCAAAACAAGGCAAGGTGGAGTTCTGATTTCAATTTTACAATTGCCTCAAATAGGCTATAAGAGACCTCAATAAATACTGCAAGTGATCTAAACTGAGATCCAAGCAAAATACAAGTACCAAATAGGCCAAAAATGACCAAATACTGAAAGTACAATTTCTACTCAAATCACTGCAAACTAATGGCATATTATGAAAGTAGACAAAAAATTATGCATAAAAAAAAAATGACACTTGAAAAGAAGATCGTATGACCCCAAATGAAGTGTCTACTTTGCAAAATTGAGGATTAGACAGGTATAGTCATAAAAAACTGCAAATTGTGAAAAATTTGTCCATCAAAATCAGAAAATTCATCCACCACTGCAAAGAGCACGAAAAATTAGCCCATTTAAGAAACAACTACACCCAAAAAAGAGCAAAAAAGAGCAAGATATGGCCTCTTGAAGTTGAACTACAAAATCAAAAAGCCAAATGGTGTGGGGGCCCAAAAATTTCAAAATATTGTTGACGCAGTGTTGGCGTCACCAAATGATGGGATTAAATTTGACGCTCATCTGGCCATCGCGATAACTTTACCTCCCTGCCTGCATAGCGTCTGTACCGCTAACTGGACTATACGATCCATAAAAATGTGCCATGTGTCAGTACAGATTCTAATATGTCTGTACGGTTGGCTGATGAGGTAGATGACATGGCACATAGTTGGTAGTACAGATAGTGATGTGTTTGTCCGTGTGGCGGGTGATTGTGTGTACGAGCAGATCTACATGTCTGCTTCAGTGGTAGGTATAAATGAAGATGTGGCCGAGTGATGTGGCAGACAACTGTGCGGAGTCCACGTGGCAGTACTTGTGTTTGCATGGACCAATGAGAGGTCACCACATGGCGGTAGGGGGCAGACATGCAAATGAGGGTTCATCAATTGGGGAGGGAAAACTGTCGTCGATCAACGTCGGGGAGCAGTTGGTGAGGAGACTGGGCGGGTCACGGCGGAAGCGACGGTTGGCAACGAGAGGTACGACGATGGGAGGACCATGGCAGGGGTGGAACGACGAGGCTGATAGTGGCGGGAAGTACTGTCCTTGCCAAAAATCAAAATTGGTGGCAATACGGGGGGTGGGGTTAAAGGTACCCCTACCACCCCCCCTGAAAATATTTAATTTTGATTTTTTTTCAATAAATTTTTACAAACAATAAACTGTGAAAAATTAAAAAATATGGAATTTGAAAAATATTTTTTTTTTAATTTATTTTTTGAAAAATCTGTACCGCTTAGCCAAATTGGCTAAAAAACTTCTCCAAAGGCCATAATTTGATTTTCACCAATTATAGGTGAATTTATACTCATTTTTCATTGAAACGACCTCCTAGACTCAACCGTGATGTCCAAATCGCCATAGGACGCACCCAAAAAGAGCAACTCCCCATATCCGAAAAAGAAAGCCTCCAAAAGCTCTCAAAAAAGATTAATCAATGAAGCCCTATAGGATCTGATACCATGTGAGAATTTTTTGAAGATAGCCAAGATCAAGAGCACATTGAATAGCACAAGAGAGAGACAAAATAGATTGATAAGAATAAACTGTATTCTAATCAAGATGAAAATACTGATCAACTGGATCATCAAAAGTTCTTACATACAATTTAGATGAGCTTGCTTATAAAGGCAAGGCTAGGAGACAAGAGAGCACACAATGATGACATGTGGCTCAATGAGATGCAAGGGTAGGTAGGGGTAGGTAGGAGAAACAATAACATATTCCACATGAGGTGGATCACCCACCGAAGGTGAAATTATCACTCCACAATAAGTGGATATGATAAAGTAACAACAAGATCACACCATAAAAGGTGAAAATTCTCCTACATACACACTCCCAATGTATGCACATCTCCCTAAGTGTCTCATAGGCAAACTACTATGATATGCATGTACCTAAGTAAATTTAAGTAAAGTGTAATTATATCCAAGATGAATAAATAATTACACCAATAGGATGAAACTCTTGATGACTTCACCCTTACCTCTAAATAATCCTCTAAATCTCCAAAAACTCACAAGGATAATATCATGTATGAAAATCCGCTTTATGAACCTTTACCTTCTATCTATCTCATTTATGAAGAAGCTTTCGTGATAAAAGAAGTTGACGTGGTTGACAATCCTCTTTATCAAGCTTTACCTTCTAGCAATGAGGCCCTAATAAACCATGATAATTCCTCTCCTAAATCTTCTCTTGTTCATGAGGATAATTTGGTGCAAGAAAATATTACTAACACTTCTTTTACAACTCTTCCTCTTAAGGATGAAGTTTTAAAAATTGATGTTGATCTTCCTCCTAAAAATGGCCTCTTTCATGAGAGTATGCTAGAGTAAGAGGATGATATCATAAACACCTTCTTTGACGTCACTTTATCTTCCATACATGGTACCTCTCCTAGAGATGAAGAATTGATGGGTAGTTTTAACCTTTCTCCCCAAGTTTTTCCTACCCATAGAGATGGTCAAGATGTTCCCTTTCATGCAAAAGATGACAATTTAGCTATTTCTTTCCTCCATAGCTATGATTTACCCTCTCCCAAATTTGGTCCTACCAATGAGGACACATTTTTGTAAGAAGAGGTTATGAGCACTTCTTTCAAAGATCTCCCTCCTAAGGATGAATACTTACCCCTTTGTAACATATGCATTAAGTTTTATTAAATACTTTGTATTACACAATCCATCTCACCTACGAACTGGAGTTCTAAGACATACGAATTGGAGAATATTTATGATGTATTCAATAATGGTGGTATGAGGCATCCATTTCTCAAGCTCTATGTCCCGACACTCGGCAATTGTTGTAATGTCCCCTATTAGGACACTGCCAATTTCTATAACTTAATAAGAGTTCTGATCTGATCTGATCAATTCCCTTTATTCAAATAAAATTGAGAGTGCCGAGATTTATTACTTTATGAATAGAATTTCAATGAATTATAATTAATCTCTATCTATATTCTGAATAATTGTTCCCAGTGTTTAGAGTATGCTCAGTCCCATATCATGTTATATTTATGTTAATTTTCTATGATTCTGTGAATCTAATTTAGAGTTATTATTATAATGCTATGAATATACAGTGATACTGTAAACGTGATTTAAGTTATCATTATCATGCTGTGAGCATACAGTAATACTGTGAATTTAATTAAAGTTACTATCTTAATACTCTGACCCCTCAGTGTAATGGTTCATACATGTTGCCTCCCTTATGGTTAGGGAGTTACCTCTGGTGATCGTGCAAATGCTTTCACGAGGCAGTCGAACTTCCTCTTGTGGTCTCCTTCCTTCCCGACCATCTTCCCCCCTTTTCCTATTCTCCAACCGAGCCTTCCCTTTATTCTCCTCCACGTCCTTGGTGGGGAGTCATGTCTGTTGGAGTGGATTTGGGAATGGCGGTGACTCCTTGAAAAGTCACCGCTTCCCTTTTCCTTTGCCTAATAATTCCTACCGGTTGCCTTGTTACTACTAATTAATGATTAGTTAGATTGGTATATGCTTGATAATTATTATATTGAATATTAATATATATATATTTTTTCTTTTATACTTTAGGAATTAATAATTTATGTTTATAATATTAATTTATTTTTATATTACAAAATATTATTAGTAATAAATAATAATATTTAGCAAATAAATTTTAAGTAACCATTTGTTAGTAATTAATATATTAATTAATAATAATTAATTATTCTATTTGGGATATATATAACGATCAAGGAGGGGACATGACAGTGAGTAGAATGGTGAAGTTTATCACCCAAACAAATCATATGCAAGGGAGACAATCACTTAAGGTCCATTTGATCTTGAGACATTAATGCCCACTTTAGCATGTCACATCCTAAATTGACAAGATTCGTGATTGGGACCCAAAATATGACCCCTCATTTCTTGCCTCATGTGTGAGAAAGAATTCAAACACTTTATTTATGATTAGGTATAAAAGGAAGCCTACCCTGTCATTTGAAGGGGTCTACCTACAATTCAAGTGATCTCTTAACTATAAAATTAATTAAATTCCAAGTGAACAAGCAATCAAGCATTCATCAAGCATTGAAGGAGAATTCAAGTTAAAGCACAACATTCATGATCAACAGTCTGCATGACATCCTAAAACCTTGTGTGAGGATTCAAGAAAGATTCATCAAGGTATCATGTTCAAATTTAAGCATTTTTAGATTAGATCTAAAGGGATCATTTTAAAGAGGGAGGAAGAGATCTTTTACTAAATATGTCTACCTCCAAAAATAGAGGAGATATTTAATAAAGATATCATCTTTTAAATTAAGAAATGGGCAGGAGATTAAGAATATAAACCTTCCATATTGCACACTTCAAGGTATTTTCAAACCTATTTGACCTAGGAAAGCCCTCATCAACAAACCTATTTTCGTCATTTTGTGTGTAGGAAATTGATTCAGGAGTTATGTGTGAAGAATTTGGCAAAGTAAATGATGACAATCAAACTCAAATTTTATCTGTCTTGAAAGCCTTTTATCCTGATGGCATTAAATTAAAGTTCTTTCTCTATTTTCTGGTGATCTCTGGAGAGAGGTTGCTTTGCATCAACCTGGGATACATTTAACTTATGTTGTATCTGTGGAAATATGTATCATAGGTCGATGCAATGCAATCTCTGCTCCACCAATACCAGATAGAAGAGAAAGTGCTTTAATTTAATGCCATCAGGATAAAATGCTTTCAAGACATATATTAGGTATAAAAGGAATCCTACCCTGTCATTTGAAGGGGTCTACCTACAATTCAAGTGATCTCTTAATTATAAAATCAATTCAATTCCAAGTGAACAAGCAATCAAGCATTCATCAAGAATTGAAGGAGAATTCGAGTTGGTGCAGGTGCATTTGGAAGACCAAAGGACTCAATGAAGTTATTAAAGACTTTTGAAGGTCTTAGGAGTGAAGAGCCAATCAATTATGATGTCTTAAGGTCCATTATGGCCTTTAATGATGAAAATTGTAATAAGTTTGTAATTTGTCCTAAAGGGCCTGGTAAGGACCTTAGGACCAACAAAAAGATGTAATAGGAATTTATGGGTAGGGAGTCTAGAAGAGTTTAGGCAATTTCAATAAATCATTTCATGACCTTGTGTGTTAGCAATTAAGAGTTTTTGATCAAATGGTTGATGTAATGCTTTGTACGGTAGAGAATGTTGGTGTACAGACTGGGACAAGCAATAACAACAAATTTTTATTTTCTTGAAATTTTATGGTGTTTTGGCTTATGGTAAATTTGTCTTGAGTGTGTATTCAAATTCCTAATGCATTGAAGAGACCTTGAACATCTTATTTGTAGGGAAGATGCACTAATAATCCATTTGTCTCAGACTTTAAACTAGTTGCATTGTCTGTTCTAATAGATTTGTGCAATTTGGCATTTGATTTGGCTGATTTACAATGAGAATGGTCATTCCATGAATGTAAAAGGCCTAATATTCACGGGATAGCACTCCTCTAACATGTACAATACAATAAATTACTAACAGGTTGATGTGCAGATTGGGTGGAGAACTGGGATGATCACCAAAACAATGAATGTAAGAGTGGAGAAATTGCTTGCTAAGGAGCAACAATAGCAAATATGCCTTAAGGAGGGGCACATTTTATGATTAATAGTGTTTATAAATTTCAAATGAAATGTGAATCCATCATCATTTGGATGGTATAGTGTTTGGAAGAGGGGTATATGAGAAACCCTACTTTTAAGGGTTTGTGAGAGGCTAAATAAGGGATTTTGCATCTAAGAAGGTTAAACCTTGTAAATAATTACATTTTCCTTAGTTTTGAATCATATTGGATGACTTTTGAGAGTCTAGGTGTTAGGGAGTTAAAACATTATATACTTCCTTTGTAAAACTGTCATTTTTGGCGTCCAAAAACAATGCATAGTTATAGGACAACATATACTTTCCAAAGCAACCATATGCAATATTCTGGTATGTTGAAGAGAAGACAAATGGGTGTCTGAATATCCAAATTTTTTGTTTAGTTGTTTGGGAAAGTTGATAGAAAAAAATTCATTTTCCTCGCTGGAGGGCTAATTGGGCAACTACGTGTAGAAGGCTAAAAAGAGGGCTTTGCACTTAAACAAGTTCTTGGAACCACAAAACCAATTAAAACAACTTATTTGGAGGTAGTACAAACATTCCATACCTTTGGAATCATTTGAAAAAGTGTTGGTTTGCATTTGAGCCATTTGGGTGCTAGTAGGCCTAGGGGTTTGGACCTTGTATTTCCCTTATAAATATTAAAGGTTCACTTATCACACCCTTCCTTTTCATCACAAGTTAAAGCACAAAATTTATGATCAATATTCTGCATGACATCCTAAAACCTTGTGTGAGGATTCAAGAAAGATTCATCAAGGTATCATGTTCAATTTTAAGCATTTTTAGATTAGATCTATCCTTTCCCTCAAAAGGAAAACATTATACTTCAAGGTTAATTCACAACCCGAGGTTTGACCTAGGAAATCCCCCATCAACAAACCTATTTTTTCGTCATTTTGTGTGTAGGAAATTGATTCAGGAGTTACATGTGAAGAATTTGGCGAAGTAAATGATGACAATCAAACTCAAATTTTGATGGCATGAAAAGCATAAGAGTAGGCCATTTCACACCTCCTAGTCCCAAGAATTTTTGACAACCTTTTGATAGTAGATTTCGTGTACCATCCTAATCCAAAAAGTATTCATTTTGTCTACATCCGATAGTCATTGCTAAAATCAGTTTAAAGTGTATTCATTTAGGGACCTTTCATAAAATATTCTCAACTTGCACATCATAAAAGGATCTTAAAATATTCATTGTTTATAATGATAAGAATTTGGTTGTTCCATTCACCTTCCTTTACTATTTTAAAAATATCATCGACCAAAATATTGTGCAGCAGTAGTATGGAGTGCATTTCATCTATTTTATGCCCAAAGATTTCATCATACCACTTTCTTTTCAAAGGCGACTGATCAATTGCGTTGTTTGGGTAATGCATTCCAAATAGATACAGTTGCATACCATTTATTTGTCTTGAAAGCCTTTTATCCTAATGGCATTAAATTAAAATTATTTCTCTATTTTCTGGTGATCTCTGGAGCAGAGGTTGCTTTGCATTGACCTGGGATACATTTAACTTGTGTTGTATCTGCGGAAATATGTATCCTAGGTCGATGCAATGCAACCTCTGCTCCACCAATATGAGATAGAAGAGAAAGTACATTAATTTAATGCCATCAAGATAAAATGCTTTCAAGACATAAATTAGGTATAAAAGGAAGCCTACCCTGTCATTTGAAGGGGTCTACCTACAATTCAAGTGATCTCTTAATTGCAAAAGAAAAGAAGAGATAGTTGTAAAAGAGATATTATGGAAACATTACATAATTTAAATGAAGGCAACCAAAAGAATGCAGAGAGATAAAAAAAATCTATAGAGAAACTATTTTACATACCTCAAATACAAAATCATAGGGTGGAACAATAAAAAAAGGCAAATCAAGGAAAGAATGAAAGATCCACACCAAATTCTTATACAATGCAGTCCAGTTGAAGGATTTTCATTCAACACAAGATAGTGAAGGGGTCATTATGATGATTTATTTGAAGGTTCATAAGTTAAAGGTAGTCACTAACATATAAAGGGTGAATAAATTGAAGAGCCCGTTGAATTGCCAGCGTAGCATGAGGATGTATGATGTTAACAATAGCAAAATGATATTATGATAGTGGTGAAACTACAAAAAGTTTTGATCATATTTTTATTGAGCATGAAAGCAACCACCTTGAGCTCATGAATGATAGGCATCATGTTGTAGAGTATCATTTTAGGTTGAACAAGGGTGTCACATTTTTGAGGCTCGATCAGTGCAAGGAGACATTTTGTGTATATGAAGTGGTTTCAATTAGCCATTTTGTGTAGAAGTAGACAAGAGAGGTCGATGTATTTGTTTATTTGCCTACAAAACAATGAAAGAGGTCCTAATCAAGGAACACACATGTCCAAGCAAGGAGAGAATTTGGATTCAGGACAATTCTATGCAAGAAAGGATATCAAGTTATAAAAGATAAAAATCAACAAAGGTAAAGTGGATCGTTAAAAAAGAGGAACAATTGACAACTATTATTCTTGCTCCACAATGTAGAGACAAGAAGAACTAGGCTATTACGTTGCCTCCCAAGTATGATTGTACATGAAATCGTAGTACCATGAATGACAATGAGCCCCTAATAGGTAATTAAGCTACCAATGTCATATAGCAAGATAAAAACATAATAGGTTATAAATGTCATTTAGAAGGGATATGATGAGTGTATAACTCATTGTCACCTATTATTTACATGTTAGTAGAACTACAATAAGTTGTTGAATTTTAATCTCCAAATCATGACATTCATTAGTGGAATAGTTGATGATGCTTGAAAAAAGGATTGTCCTAATTTTGTTTATGGTTTTTTCTTCACTTTTTCAAGGGGAGAGTAATAAAGTTGGCTTTAAGAAACTCATACAAAATTATCTCTTGTTGTGATAATAAAAGTTGTTGGAAAAGTCAGATATATTAGACAATGGGGGATGGGATGTCAACAAAGGAGGAGGATAGAAACCTAAATCAGTGTATATCACATAACAAACCACCTGATACTTAATTGACATGTCTATCATATGCAAGACAACCGATACTAATCGGTATGTATTAGTTAAGCCCAATTACAATCAATGTTCACAGTTAATATATTAACCAATATTAATTGGAGTGCATTGGTTAAGCCCGATAAAAATCGGTGTTCACAGTTAATATGTTAACCGATATTAATCGGAGTGCATTGGTTTTAATGTAAACCGATACCAATCGGTATTCTGTGCTATGAGATTTACAACCGATGATTATCGGTAGTTAAGCATTGATCGAACTTTGCAAGTATGGTTGAATATATACAAATTTAAGAATGATCATCAAATGAAGGAATATTCAATATACAGATTGGACCTACCCTATCTGCAAGTTACATTCAATATAGGACCACAAGTTACATCACCCAATTACGGTCAGACCAAATTACAAGTTACATTTATAGGGCCTGTCCTATCCACAAGTTACATTATATATAGGTCTTGCCCAAGCAAGACATAATTACAAGTTACATGTATTTGGGCCCAACCCTAAGTTCGATTTACATAATAGATAATATATGTCTATTTTAATTGTCATTGACAACATTAAAATGCAATAGATAGGTATCCAAGCTAGCTACTATTTCAACACATTCTAACACATGTATCTATTTCTATGCAATAATTAGTAGTAGCTACATAGACTAGCATGGTACATAAGTTCTTTTCTAATAGTGCCCTTCATATGCAATTCTTTCAAGATTATTTAGTTGTATCTACCTTCTTAGGTTATGTAAATGGAGGTTAGATAGGCATGAGTTTGTCAAATGTGTGCACCACGATTGTAAATTATTCAAATACTAATAGTATGAATACGATGGAACATTCATGTGGATAGGGGATAATTATCTTTGGAGTAGTCTCACATGCTAGAGTAGTTAGTTGCTAAAGATAGGGAAGTGCAATGCTTTGATGTTCTTTGTTGAGTTGTTGGCCCTTCTTGCTCTGTAATTCTCATTGTGTTTAATAAATTTTTATCCCTTTGGTGAAAAAAAAGGAGGTTGATGATAAATATCTATGTTGTCTATTAGTTGGTTCCCATACCAAAACTTATCACACAAGCTGAAATATGATTAATCTTGGTTAAAAAATCTCATACAAAAGAATAATGAGTTATGTCTTAAGTTTCATTGCATAGTGTTATGTGACATTGGATAAGTTTGCTATTGTTAATCATGAAAGATGATGGACTAATCATGGATGGTGGTGAAATTGTTATGACAAACTCAATGGAGCCGTGGCTTAAGAGACGAATAGAGGGATGTGCCACAAAAAACCATTGCATGTCAAGCCTAAGCTCCACTCTTGCTCAAGGCTTCAAAATGCAAGTGATGCCATTATGCGCCTTATGTGATTGGAAATGGAATGTGAAAGCATAAAGTGAGCTACTCATGAAGAGGCCACAATCTGTAAATTGCACTATGACATGCTAGGTTTAACCGATGGTCTTCTTGTCCTTCCCTAGCAATGCACTTGAAGTGATTCACATATAACAAGTACATTGCATTTCCTAAGAACTTGGGTACAACTGAATAATTTCTTTATATTAATAAACTATCATTACATGTTTCCTAGTGTTGTCTACTTAAGAGGGGACCATTAATATGGAGAACACATAGTAAATATACACCGTAAGTGTGATCAAGTACTAGAATAAGAAATGAGTAACTATAATATATTTTTCTGATACAAGTAAAATGAAATCGCAAAACTAACATATAACTATACCTTCTCTACTATATTCTCAAGGTCATGACCAAACTTGTTGAGAGCAGCATCATATGCATCAGTAATGCCAAGGTTTCCAATTGCATTTGTCAGTGCACATCCTTGAAGATATTCGATTCATGATTGATTGCCAAGGACACAATTTAGTTCACCAAAAAACACCATGGAAATCCTCTTCGCCCTACCCCTGAATAGAGCGGCTCGTTATCTCACCCGAGAAATAGAGAGCTAAACAAAAGCCCAAGTTTCGCTTGTATCTCTTTGTAAGAGGGTGTGGAAGTGCAATACAGTCTACTTCTGCTAGTGTCACTACCTTTGTTGCCTTTATAACGGACCATGCCTGTGATCCTGCAACTCCAATTTGTACTTGGGTGGGCCCCCATGCAGGGTGGGTGGGAGGAAGAGAGTTGGTGGAGGAGATAGTTCCCCGAGGATTTATAAACTGGTGCTGGTGGGGAGGAAACTACTATGCGGATCGAGACGCCTAAACTACTATGCCTCGTTCCCTCAAAAACTACTCTCCGGGTGTTCGTGTGGGAGGAGATAGTTGCAAATCAAGCCCAACTAGAGTTAGCGAGAATTGGAAAGCCCTCAACTATAGTGGCGAAGAAAACCCAACGTGGATTGATCTGCCTCTATCGCAAGACATTCATCACTTCCATCGGTCCTCTATCGCAAGACATTCATAGCTCCATTGTCCTCCGAAAAACAACAACTATCCATAGCAATAACCTAATTCTTTTGTACAAGCATGCAAGACCAACAATACTACATTATCTTTAGCTCACTTTGTTCACTCTATATGCAGATCCTCCAACAACAGTTCAAGATATAAAACCCACTTCAGGATGTGAGGTAGCCGGCTTCATTGGATTGTTCGGCTCACTTGAGAAAGGTTATGGCTCCATCCTCCCAGAAAAAACCGGTCGTGGCATTACGCAGACACAACCTCAATACAGTTGCTAGGGTTTGACAGAGGTGGAATTGTGGGTGGGAATACGTTGCTGGGGTGACAATGTGACAATTGGAAGAGGCCGCGAAAATGATTTCAAATTTCTTGGTCTTTTTTTTTAAGTAATGCCCACTGTCATTGGAATTTCGATGAACACGGGCACTTTTTGTAAAAAACACAAATGTCGTTGCCAATTCCTTCTCTGTCGAAAACATATATTGAATTATCGTCGGAATTCCGACGAATGCGGGCAATTTTTCAAAAAATAATCAAATTTGTTCACAATATACCTTCTCCATCAAAATTTTAGGCCAAATGTAGTAGTGCTTCCTTATTCCTAAATCGCGGAACGTTTGGATCTTTTTCCATAAAGTTATTGATTATGGATTCCGAGACAGTTTTTTGGCTTAGAACTTTGGAACCGCTTGGACGTATCCTGCTATTGGCAAACCTTGCAAATCCTTTTCATAGCTTTTGGAACTTCAATTCATTGTTTCCAACATTCCTTGGCATGTGGCTGACCTTCCCTTTGGTCCACACACTTTATCCTTTGGATTTTTCTGGAGGATTCTCTTGGTGGAGGCCGACCTAGTGGTTTTACTCGTTTCATCTTGTTCATCAACATTTTATTCTTCTTGGGTCGACACAAATCCCTCTTGACTATGTAAATAAATGTAATTTAGCTTGTAGTAACTAGTTTTTTAACTGGGGAAGATCTAACTTGGAACTAAGTGGTTTGGTATTGATCAAGACTGTAATTGAGCATGTGGTATCAGGCCAATGAACCGAATCTTGTAGCTCGCATGTTGTCGGCAGATTGTAATCGGTTTTCATGATATAATCAATTAGTTTTGCATTGCCTCTATCATCTTGTCTTTCTTTCATTGTGTATTACTCTTGTTGCATGGTCTGGATAGATCTCATTGAGGTCCCTCCTAATTGTGATTGCACCAACAATGGACATGGTTTAGGATTTGTATAACAAAGTTTTGATGGTAAGGTGAAATCTACACCACGTTTTTCAAAAGAAGGTCTAGGTTTCCAAAGTCCTCCTTTGTCGGCATCCTTTCCCCCATTGTCTAATAAATTTGTCTTCTTACAACTTCTCATCACAAAAAGAGAATATTTTTGTATGAGCTTCTTAAAGCTAACTTGATTAATCTCCCTCTAAAAAATCAAAGAAATAGCCATAAGAAACATCAACACAATCCTTATTTTTTCAAGTATCATCAAATCCATGGCCCTTCCATTAATGAATCTCATGATTTAGTGGATAAAATTCAGGAACTTATTGTAATTGGTATCATTCAAATATTTGATGATAATAAGTTGGACTCTCATCTTATTCCTTCTACATAACATTCAAGTTCCTATTATGTTGCTCCTCACTATGTGTCATTGCTAGCTTATTTCTTAGGGGGCTCATTGTCATTCATGGTGGTACAATTTCACGTGCAATCATACTTAGGTAGCAACATAATAGCATTTTTATTATTGTCTCCATGCTTGGGGGAAAGAATAGCCTTTCGTTGATTCATTCTTTCTAAGGATTCACTTTTCCTTTGTTGAGTTGCATCTTTTCATAATTTGATGTAATTTCTTAGAATTGTCCTTCATGCAAGTACATGTGTGTTCCTTATTTAGGACCCATTCTTCCTTGAAATGATTTATCTTTTATTAATAATATCTCCTTAGTGAATGTGTTAAATCCTTCATTAATAATTCACTTTTTCCTAAACATTGGAGAAGGTGTGTATTCTTAGTTCTCTTCTCCTTTCCAAGATGTTATCTTTATTAAGGATCTCCACTACTCTTGGAGGTAGGTATCTTTATGCAAATATCTCTTCCTCTTTTTCAATTATGCATCCCTTAAAAGGATCTTGTTACATTTGTTGCAAGATATCTCTTTTACAATTATCTCTTCCTTGCTTAGAGAAATGAAGCCTATTTAGGTATCTTTCTTCCTAGCTTGGAATGCATGCATTATTGCTTAATAGATATCTCCTTGGTGTTAAAGGTGGGTATCCTTGTTTCTATCTACCTTAAGACATCAACATAGGACAATGTTTACATATTAAGGGGGGCCATATATGCGGCCTCCTAGTTGTATTTCAACTATAGATTATCAATTCGGGATTATTGCATCCTCGTGCTTAATCCTCATCTCATCTACGATTTATGGGATTGTCGCATCTTCATGCTTCATCCTCATTTTGGACATCATTTGTCTTAGATGGGTTTTTACATCCTCATGTTGCATTCCCAAAACCAGACTCATCATTTTTCAATTGCATGTCTTATACATGTTGTTGCATGCTCGAAATCAGATCTAACTCTTATATAAGATGCTTAACTCCTAAAAATAGAGGACATTTTAGCAAGATGAGTGGAACTAGCATAACACAACTTGTTAGACTATTTCTACTCTTCCTTCCTACATGGATCACACAACATAACACAATTTTTTGTCTCATGAGAATCCATGTTCCTTCCTTATTTCTCTCCCATGAAACAATAGCATAGCACACTTTGCTAGTTTTGGATCATGGTTTATTGTTCTTTCAATCGGTGTACTTCCTTGTTCTTTTTAGAAGTCCACTCATGCTCTTGCAATAACATACCGAGGATGATATTAGCAGTTGAGACATTTTGATTACCAAGGTCTCTTCAACTAGTTGACTTGGAGCTTTGGGTTTTAGTACTAACATTATTTTCTTTTGTTTATATTTTAAGGTTACTTGAATGGATTGATAGGATCCTATTATTGGGGTCTTGAATATACCTCAACATTATCCTATCCCTATTTTGTCTTTCTCTTAGATGCTCCGTCTCTTCATTTCTACTTTATTGAGTATGATCATAAGATCATACTCCGCTAAAGTGGGGGATAAATGTAGCATTGTAAATTGTACACCTTTATTAGTGTGTCCAATTTCATAGTCTCCTAGCACCTATTTTAGTATTTCCCTTTCCTTTACACATTATGGGACCTTTTTAGATTTAGATTAATAGTATGGGTCTTATTCCACTTTATTACATTATCACACTCTTATTTGGGCCCTTTATTCTAGGTGTTCCCTTTGTCATTTTATCCTAATTTATCCTAAATCTACCCTAATTTCAACTATCTAAGCATATTTCACATACCTATGCATTATGGTTTGAGCCACCGAGCTAGAATTGACATTAGATTCTCGTTATCTCACATCCCTAGAAATTTGAAGAGAAGTCGATAGGATCAGGTCATTGGGATTCGCCTTGGTCCCACACTTTTTTCCCCGAATAATGGGAGGATAATTTGGTAGTCCTATCTAATTCAAATCTCGCTCTGTGTGAAAATATATCAATTCTAAGTCAGCCTAATGGTGATTTTAATTATGAAATCCCTATATAAGGCATCCTTCTCAATTCAGTTTCATGAGCTTATCTTATGCTAACATTATCATCAATTTAAGACAAATTCTTCTTCCTCAAGAGCATATTTGATTCAAGGAGAAGAAAACTACATCAAGGCATCTTCATATTATGTTACAATTATGATTTCATGATGGATGTTGTGTGATTTATCATGTTATTGCATCAACACATTGAGAACTTATCCAAAGAGCATTGCATCACCTATTGAAGGTATAATCATCTACATTCAAGCATTCCAATTCCAAGTCTTGCCTCTGCCCTCAAAAGGAACACTTTCAATTCCATTTCTATTTCAGTTAAGGTTAATTCCAAACTCGGGGTTTGATCTAAGGAAAACCCCTATCCACAACCCCATTTCTTTGTTCTTGTGTGCACCTAGTGGAGCTAGGAAGACTATAACAACACTAGGACCCAAAAACAAAGCATCCAACCAAATTTCATCAGAAAGTGCCTGGACCAAGGCACTGGACAACCATGGTCCAATACTAGGGCACTTTGGTACCATGCTCCTCCTAGAATAGGTGCAAATTTGATAGGTGTCTTTTGGACTACATTGGGATTCAAAATTTCAAACCATAGCTGAAAAGACCAAGGCGTTGGGTGCCCTAGTCCTATCAATACAACTTCATATTTTGACTATTGGTGCACAGTCAGATTCCCTATCTATTTTTGTACCTATTGTGAAGTTTTTGTTTCATTATCAGTTAGCATAATTAGTCCAAGTTTCTAATTCATGCATGTACCTTCTTACCTTAGATTTGGCATTCAATTTACATCTTTCCAATTACATTTTCAACTCAAACAAAAAGGGAATAGGACCCCAATTAGCATTCAACCCTCTTCTTAATAGAATTGAGGTTGGGTCTATTCAATTCATTCTCCTTTTTAATGTAATGCATGTGAAAGTTAGGTCATTTCCTAGTTAACGAAGCATAACTTATGAAACCCTAATTTTCCACCTATGACAGGCATGAAGGTCAGCTAAGGTGATAAGGGAAACCAGAGAACTAGAGAAAGATTAGGCCAAACCAACAATGGAGAGCACAATTTTACCTCCCCGAGACTTGCAAGTGTTGATCCTCTCTCAATTCATCAATGTTCTATTTTGATTATTGTTTAAAGACAATATTCAATTATGAGGAGGCAAATTTAGGTGAAGCAGGTTTAGTGGGAAATGGTTATTTTCATTCACTAGATATGATTTTTGAGAACTTTAAACAAAAGTTGAAATTTGTTATTGAAAATGTGGAGATTAGGATTGTATTATGGTGCAAGTGCTCTAAGGTGATGCATTTGCTATGGAGTTGAAAATGAATTTTTTTAGGCAAATTATTGTAGTGTCGTAAATTGTAAACCTTTAATTAGGTTATCCAATTCAACGCTTAACACTCATCTTAGTGTGTCCCCTTGCATTATGAAATATAGGATTTCTTTAGGTATTTATTTAATAATTTAATTGAACCTAAGTCCTTTCTTATCAATTCACATATCATAAAATTGGGCCCTTGATCCTAGGTGTGCCCCTTTTTATTATTCATTCCTGATTTAATCCTAATCTTACCTTAATTTCAATCTTCAAAGAACATCGCACATATCTACACATTATTTTTTGAGAGCTCGATTCGACATTAGAACCCCGTTATCTTTCATTCCCCAATAGTCAAAAAAATATTGCCAGGACCAAGGTGACCCACCTACTCAATCCTGCTCTTTTTTTCCCGAATTTCAGGAGGATAATTTGGTGGTCTTCTCTAATTCAAATCCTACTCCCTATCAAAATAAATCAATTCTAGGTCATCTTTTCATCAACTTTAAATCTATGGTTTCATATATTAGGCAAATCCTTTCATCATTTGGGGATTGTATCTAGCAATTCAAGAATAGGTCCTTGTGAAGTGAAAGTTCTACTTTAAGTGAAGTCATAGATTTGCAAATTCATCCATTATCAAGTCTTCATCAACAATGCAATTTTTAAAAGACATTGGAGGATAATAAGGGAATAAATAACTATTGATTGACTTGTACCTCTTCCTAAGGATTTGGTATGATTTCATGTTGTTATGCCTCTACATTAAGCATCAGATCTAAACCATATTAGTTTTCAGAATTACATGATTGCTTTAGATTTGCATCCTAATTGCGATTTAAAGTGGGTTTTCTCTAACACATTTGAGTAGTACTCTACTTGGCATTTTAGCTCATAGAAATCTTAGACTCACTAAGATTCAAGAGCACACACTTTTCTAGTTACAATACTATCTATTTGTGGAGGTAGAAATCACCAAAATGAGGGGGTTGACCAAGACAAAACCCTATATAGCCACAACCCTACCATTTTCTATCTTGTAGTTGTAGCCATGAGAATTCGAGAGAGTCAAAAAACTTTGAGAAACTTCAAGAAGCAAGTACAGGTCTGTCTGAATTTGGGCTTGGTTCTCAGGGACTAGGGTGCTAGGGCGCCCTTGTCCCTGGACTACGATGGTGGAGTGTCCTAGTTCTCACAAATCTAGTCCAAATTTTAGGGTTATCATCCGAACCACGTAGGGATTCAAGCTTTTAGATGACAACTCAGAAAACTAGAGCATATGGTGCCCTAGTCCTGTGAATTCAGCTTTAGATTTGGATCACAGGTGCACAATCACACTCTCCTTTCTTTTCTATGTTTAGTGTTTCAGTTCTATTATCTATCTACTTGTTGGAGTGTCTTTGTATTCAATTTTCCTTTGTATTGTAATCATAGTATTGCATTCTCCCATACATTACATATCCATTTCCATAGAAACAAAGGAATAGAAACCCTAGAAGCATCACTTGCCTCTCTTTCACAAGATTTATTCAAGTACAATCACTGCTCTAGGTGCTTTCGTATTCCAATGTTTGTGTGAAAGTGGATTTAGGTCCTAACACTACCCGATTTTGTTTTCATCCAAAACAATTAACTAATGTGTGTTAAAATGGGGTGCTAATTACTTGGAGTTGTCTTGGAAATATATTTTTTTATATAGTTGTGGGAGGAGGTCCATGAGCTTCAAGTGGATAACAAAATATTGAAAGTTTTTTGTTAGGACTTGTGAACAACAATGTGCCAATAGTGATCTTCTTTCATAATGAAACAATGGAGCTCATAAGTGGTTTCACAATATTATTTCTTCAAAATGGATAGTTGACAAGAGTAGTGAGAAACAATTGTGATATAGAGGATTGATATTCATGGTGCAATGAAAACGATTGGGATGTTTGTCATTAATGGAGATTGCCTTAGTCTAGTGAATGTGGTTTACACAAAGGTGATTGAGAGGTGGAAAACTGCACTTATGAGGAGTACAAGTGTGTGTGGGCACATGTAGCCTCTTCTTGATCTTGGTTCTAGTATTGTGTAGTGATATGTGACAACATCCTCTTCCAAATTCTAGGTTTTTTAATTGCAGGCTTAGCTTCACATAATTTGTAGTGTGACAGTGCTTGGCTTGCTAAGTTTTTTGGGTGTTGTACTTGGTATTTTTCGTTTAGTTGTTTTATTGTATTTTGGTTGCTTGTTTGCTATACATGGTATAATATGATGTTATTAATGCTCTTTTATGAGATTTGGTGTTGTATATGTTGTTAGAATTATCTTCTAAATTTTGTTGGGGCCCATATAGAGAAACTTGATATTAATAATTAATTAAAAAATAAAATGTAAGTTAAATATTGTGAACTAAACATTCTTGAAGTAGTTTTGAATTATCACAATTTGACAAAGGATCAAATTTTGAGTGTAAAAATTTATTTTGCATGTGTAGTTAAAATAGTTGAGAATCATCTAATTAACATGCCATTGCCCTATTTCAAATGTATTGCTTTTTCCTTAAAAAATAGGGGTTTCAAACTTTGTATGTACTTGAAAAGTTTTTAGATCCTTAAATAATGGATTGGGGAGTAAGAAATAAGAGGCTACAAATTGTTTCATCATCAATCTCCTTTCACTCATGGGGTTTAATCGAGCAAAAATGTGACTCTTGTGTCATCTTTGTTTCTTTTCTGGACATTTGATATTATTTGAATTGAAAATGAAGATCATTTAAATGCTTATTTATCTTAAATATTTGGCCTAATTTTATATGACATACCTTAGATGTGTCATAGCCAGGCAATTTATAATTATGTTTAAGACAATTTTATATTGTACCTAAATTAACCATGAATATACATTTAGTGAAATATTTAAAGGAAGTAGCTACTTTATTATTGTAAGATCCATGCTTTACTACACAAAAATAAATTTAAGACAATGTTCTAATCATGAAAATATTTTGAATAAATTACTTAAATATCACACTCTTAAAAAAATCAATGCTAATTTTATATCGTACCCCTACCAAAAACTAGTAAATAATTATCCTATTTTTATTAGTCGAAATTTACTTTTGACCAGTAAATTGAGTGTGTTTCGAATAACTAATTTTGAATCTATGCATATTAAAATACCATATATGGAGGCCTTTATTGCCCATGTTGATGGCTCTAGTCTTGAAGTAGTTGCCTTTGGAAGCTTAATCAAAGTTCAAATTGATCTTACTATTTTTAGGCCTCCTCACATATCATGATGTTAGTTTCTTACCAATAAAGTGTTTGGTAATGTTTATGGTGAAAATGGAAACAACAATATTGAAAGACTAAATAGATACAACCACAAAACCCTAGCCTAACAACAACAAAG
This sequence comes from Cryptomeria japonica, assembly GCF_030272615.1. Lineage (NCBI taxonomy): Eukaryota > Viridiplantae > Streptophyta > Pinopsida > Cupressales > Cupressaceae > Cryptomeria > Cryptomeria japonica. The sequence goes on along the minus strand of NC_081414.1, from coordinate 186,911,922 downwards.
ATCCACCATAACATATGAAGATTATCTAAGATAATGCAAATCAAGAAAATCACAAAGATGACACCATCACATGTCCAATAGGGTTTGAATCTCCATTCTTCCTATCTCCATTGATCTCGCTTGATATATTTGCTCTCAGATTTTATGTGTGCACAAGAGCTCAACAAAGAATGGAAATATGGTTGCAAGTAGGCTTGATCACATATGAAAGTTCGAATGCTAGTCCAGGAGTTTGAATGCTTAGGAGAATTGATAATGAAAGAGAGTATCCTCTTATATAGAAGACACTGTAGGAAATTGAGGGATAAGATTAAGAGGTGTAAAAGATAAATGGTCGGCTAGGATTAGAGGGTAGGTAGAGGAAATAATAAAATAATATGAGGGTAGGTAGAGGAAATAATAAAATAATAAGAGGGTAGGTAGTGTAGGAATTAAGAGATGAATGACGTGTCATGGGTAGAAAAGGCTAATGAATTAATTAAATAAATAAAGATTTATGTAATTAATAGAGGAAGTGGGATTAATTAAATAAAGAAAAGTCTTTATTTAATTTAGGAAAATGATTATTTAAATAAATAAATGTATTTATTTAAATGAGAAATAAGGCTAGAAGAGGATAAATGAATTAATTAAATAAATAAATATTTATTTAATTAATAGAAGAATTAGGCTTAAGATAATTAAATAAATAATATAAAAGGATAATTTAAATAAATTAATGTATTTATTTAAATGAGGAAAGGTTTCAAAGAGGATAAATGAATTAATTAAATAAATAAAGATTTATTTAATTAATAGAAGACTTAGGCTAAAATAATTAAACAAATAAAAATATTTATTTAATTAGACAAGACAATTTTAGGTGTCTACATTTTGCCCCTCTTTGAGACAATGCAACTTGTCGTGTTGTTTCAAAGAAGATAAGAGGAACCGATACAAAGTTGCCCCAAGACAGGAATGATATGCCTCCTCGAGAGATTGGATGAAAATGTCTGAAAAGATCGCAGACAATCTCTTAATAAGAAAGGCTAGAAAGGATTGACAAGATAGGGTAGAGTGACAGAGTCACGGGATAAAGAAGACTGACTCGAGAGACTAGGGATAGGGTAGTCTATAAGATAGACTACGAGGGAAAACATCCTCATTGTCATCCACACACCTAAGAGATCAGAGTGCAGAGAGAGCATAGAGCAATTAGCAGCGATGACATTGGTTCACAGATTCGATCGCGTTCACCGATATCAGAGGCCAGTAGATGCAGGAGAGTCGGTAAGTACCACAAAACCTCCTTGTACCTTGTTGCATTAATTGTTGTCATAAATTCATGCTAGGTAGTGCAATAAATGCGCTTTAGGTAGGTTGAAAAAAATGTCAAGCGGGGGGAAAAACGCCAAGGCGCATCTGCGTTGGTGCCAGGCGCGTCTGGGTAGGCTAGGCACGTCTGCATTGGTGTTAGGCGTATCTATGATTCTAGTAGCGTTTGTGTCAGATGCGAGCGGGTATGTGTCTTGCAGGCGTGTCTATGCAGGATAGGCGCGTCTGTGCCGAATAGAGGCACGTCTGTGTGATTCAGGCGCGTTTGTGAAGTATGCAAGCGCGTTTGTGTCTTGAATGTGCATTTATGTCTCCAAGGTCGAATCGACGGTTCTGTGATAAACATACGATGTCGATTGGATAAGCTGTTGAGAGGATTCACTCAACCAGGTCCTCTAGGGAAGACTAGGGTAGCAAATAGGGCTAGGACTGACAATTTTGTGATAGAACATACGTTGGCAATAAGGAAACTACTCAAGGGGATACACTCAAGCATAGGCCCTAAGATAGGATAAAGCAAGACACTTTGTGATGAACATGGAGTACCATAGAAATTGACAATTATGTGATAGAACATACATTGTCAATTGGATTAGGCTGAAACTGACAATTTTGTGATAGAACATACATTGCCAATTAGATAAGCTACTCAATAGGATACACTCAAGTAGGTGCCCTAAAAGATACAAACAACACTCTGTGATGAACAGGGAGTACTACTAGGCTAGAGTGCCATATTATAGATATAAGCACTAGGATAAAAAACAGCACTTTGTGATGAACAAGGAATACTACTAGGATAGAGTGTCATATGATAGATATAAGCACTAGGATAAAAAGCAGCACTTTGTGATGAACAAGGAGTACTACTAGGATTGACATAGTTGATTTGCTTGACTGCAGGAGGACCTACCTATACTGGAGTCATGGGAGAGATTCCCTTCGACTCAGAGTTTACGACCAAAGCAATCAACAACCCCATGTTCGCCCGAAACTCAGACACATACATAATGTATCGCATGCCCATAGCCTCAACTAATGCTCTATTACTTACTGATCAATGGGATTTGTGACCAACAATATTCACAATATTCACTTACTGATCAATGAATAAATATTACTTACACTAAGGGGCCTATACATGCAGCAAGGCCAACTGCCTAGAGCTCACTACTCAATAAGAGTCACACTGACTACAAAAGTGGATTATCAAATCCAATACAATGTACTACTTCAAATCAGCATCAACTATGCCAGGTTCAGTACTGGTTTAAGCTCAGTCTATTACCAAAAACCTTCGTTGTCAACTATATCACCTTATATAAAAATATTATTCATATATTCTCTCTTTCATGGCCTATAAGATCTCATACATATATATGAGTTTCTCACTCTCATAATGAGAGCCTCTCACTCGAGGGCTATCACTGCTACCACCCATAAGACCATCCTCTCTCCCAAGAGTAGGAGACCTTGATTACTCCCAAAGCACATTAAGAAAAAGCATACAATATTCAAGTAGGTACTTTCAACTGCCGGTTGATCTTCTGTAGTTGTTGTCTTTACCGGTGGAGTAATCAAAGGAGGTGGGGGTAAGTTGTCTTTAACCTTGATACTAGGTGGTCCACCAACTTTACCTTTACCCTTGTCTCTTTCTGACTGAGGAGACAGAAAATGGATGGGATATATTCCTAGTTGAAAAAGAAAAACAAGAAAAATACAGGAACCCCAAACCTATAAAGGTATATCAGATTTTGTTGATCACTGTTTTGCAGAATTCAGTATTTCCTTTGGTATATTCTAGTGTGATCAGATCTTGTGTTGATATTTTGGGATATTGTTTGGGATGATCTTGTGTATCTTCATTTCTGATGGTTAGGACATGTGGCTTGGGATACTATGATAGCTACAAAATTAGCAGTGCTGGCATAAGTGATCAGTGGGTTTCTCTGTCCGGACAGGGTGACATGAGGGTTGGTGGTGGGATGGGGGAGGACACTGGAGACATTGGTGACTGAGCACACCAGGTTTGCATGGGGCTCGTATCTGTTGGCACATGAGTATTATGAGCTGCATCAGTTTGTGTATCATAGATCTGCAGGATTGGGATGCGAAGTGACACTGTTGCAGGTATGGGCATATGAGCATTTGTTGGTTACATGTCCAATACACTTCAGAGGCAGAAGACATGGGCGCAACTATGTACACCTGTATGATATGATTACTTCTCAGCCAAAAATTGGGAGGCTAGAGTATTGGCGCAGGGTGATTGACGAGATAGACAATGTGGTATGGAGGTTGTACCGGGACAATGAGGAGTGGGAGGATGATGCAGTAGAGCTGCCATATGTATTCATGAGCACGTATCTGATAGGGAGGACACCATATATCATTAAGAAGCAATTGATAGACAGGGTATGCAGGAAGTTCGACAAGATACAGCGGATGCCACGGGGGTCAGGGATGTATGTGTGGACCGTGAGGGATCAGGTGCATTTGGGGCCATTGCTTTCTTATGATCAGGTTATGACATAGATGCTAGAGATGGTTCCCATGCCTTGGGATATATGGGTAGATGTGGAGGATGCATGGATGGATGCAAAGTACATTGCATATTGGGGAGAGCATCTGTTTCCACGGCTGATGGATCCAGGGGATCCGATAGAGGGAGACGGTGGAGATGATAGTAGGGATGGCAGAGGCAGAGGCCGATGATGGAGGTGGGGCGCAGTGGTAGATAGGAGATTGGCTCAGAGGAGAGAGGGTGGAGAGGAGAGACAGATGCATGTAGTGAGGGGCAGAGGTGGATTGTTGTTACAGGTGCCAGCAGCACAGGTTCCTAGACATGTACATGGACGAGGACAGGGATAGGAGCAGCCACAGGGACTTGGTGAGGGGAGAGAGGAGGAGGAGGATGAGCTACTATCCTTGAGGGAGATCTGCCAGGGACAAGCAGATGAGATCCAGGATCTGGAGAGGGATGCGGCTAGGCTCAGGAGACAGCTAAGGGACACTGAGCGGGAGAGGGATCAGGAGATTCGGCGCTATACAAAGACTGAGACAACACTGAGGGCAGGGAGGCAGACAATAGAGGATACAGGGGTTGGATACGCCTATGTTCTGCGGGCAGAGGAGGAGATAGCCTACTGGAGAGACCTGTACTATGGAGTGGTGCCACTAGATCAGCGGGCTATGAGCTTGTGAAGACCATCGCGGACTACGACAACCACTAGAGGGAGAGATAAGAGATAGGCATCTAGTGGTGGGGTCATGGGTCCTCCACCACCACTAGATAGAGGGGGCAAGAGAGATGATCCTAGGGCGGGTCCTTCCAGGGCTTAGAATCCATTGAGGCCAGCTAGCTCCGAGGGAGGGAGTTCATCATAGCCTTAGAGGGCTCCCTATGTATCAATTTTGTTACCATTTTTGTATGATGATGTAGACACATTCGGGTGATTGTAGCCATATGAGAATTTGACCTCATTGTATCATGACACTTATGATTTTTGATATATACATATGAGATGATTCATCCTTGTGGAAAGTATATGCATGTGTACCTATGTGATGCTTATGATATGGATGCAAATATGTACATGATGAAATGCAATATATTTTTGTTCTTTTATGTTTTTAAATGTTATGCATATGTGAATGTGAATGTATGAAATGCAGATGAATATGACAAGGATTTAAAATGTGCTAACATGTGTTGTGTGCAGGATGTGATGTAATTTTGATATCTATATGTATGTATGAAATGAGATATGCTAACATGTGAGGATGCAGGTGCAAACTACATGAAATGCAAATTTTGTTGGTGTGTCATTATACTCAGTCATGTGATAGCAGGCTACATAGACTCAAGAAGGACAATGAAGGTCAATCAAGAAAGGGGGATGGAAGATAGAAGATATGAAAGTGAAAGAGCTTCTTGTGCTATTATCATCATTGAGCTTTATTATGGCAAATAGGTTATGACCATCGAGGTATATGCTCGACCCAGAAAGTCATTGTACCCGTTTGCATAGAGATCAGATAGTCACAAACAAAGAATGCCTCAGTTCACACTAGACTCACAATGTCCTCATATCCTTGGACAAGTCATAGCATTACTAAGAGACAATCCACAGACAGCAAAGAAAAATAGGTGACGATACCCCATCCTTTCCTTTCTAGTCAAAGACATCCTGGGGATAGAATCTCTAGTCAGAGACATCCTGGAAAAGCTAAAAGACATGTCACCAGAAAGATAAAATCAAAAGAAAACCAAGACTCGAGACCAACATCCATTGTAGTCCTCAAGTTTAGTGTCTCTTGTCACTTGCATAAGTCTATTTGATTGTGGTCACAATGTTTTCGTTCACAAAAGGATAGATAGCACTGAACCATAATGTTGTCTGAGTCTGTTGAAAGATTTGATTTGTTGAAGCCCATTGTTGTTGTTGTGTCTCATCTGAAACTGATTGAATCCATGAAACTGATACTTTATTGCGGAGAAAATGGAACTTTATTACGGATCTGTGATGTAAGTGTTTCTTTATTGTGGATTGTGCGCGGATAGACTGAAGAAAACTGGAAGAAATTGTACTCCTCGGAATGTGTGATGCTCTTAGTTCCACACCCATCACTAGACGTAGGATTTTCCTTAGCCACAAATAGGAGTTGATTTATTATGGATGAAAAGGGGTGGAAAGAAAGAATTATTATGAATGACGAACCAATCTTAGGTAGATCAATAACAAGCCATGGTGGGAATGGATAAGTTTATTATGGATGGATAGGTTGTGAGTGTGTACAAAGCGAAGGGATGAGATTGAATCCCGAAGGAGGGAGGAGCAATGTCTCTACAAATGGCATCGATGACCCGGTTTTCACCAAGGTACTTACCCAAGGCGCCACTGAAGTGGTTTTCACCGCTGGACGAAATGTTTTTCTGTTTTCCAATTTTTTTATTTTTATTTTATTTAAATGAGGAAAGGTTTAGAAGAGGATAAATTAATTAATTAAATAAATAAAGATTTATTTAATTAATAGAAGACTTAGGCTAAAATAATTAACAAATAAAAATATTTATTTAATTAGACATGACAATTTTAGGTGTCTACGGGTAATTTGGAGAATCTTCAAGGGAATTTTATGTTTTATTGTTGTCTTGACCAATCATCATGATAATGTGGATGTTGTTTGTGTCTGCTCAAAACATCATCCCAAATTTGGTCTTGGCTCTTATACGATTCATCAAAAATGTTATTATTTAGTTTAAGCCAAACCTTCAATGCGGTTACACTTCAGGCAAGATATCAAAAATATTTGTGAATTTATAGGTAAAAGGAGAGTACCAATACTGTAAATGGTGTTTGAGTAAAAGTCAATTGAATATTAATTTTATAAACAAAGAGAAGCCACATATCTTTTGTTAAGACATAATTTAGTAGAAGTTAATTGATATCTGTTGGAGCAACTGAGATCTACTTGCAAACTCAAAGCTCTCCACAAATAAGCAATTTGTAAAATGAAAAATATCATAGAGCATGTCTTCATGAGTTGTAGAATGTACAAATGAGTCTTGCTCATAAAGGAAAGCATGAAGAGGTGAGAAGGTAGGAGTTAGAATATATTGCCCTTCCAAGTATGAAACAAGTGTAGGACTCTATGGACAAGTGTTGAGACACTTGGTGAGACAAAAATCTAGAAAATTTCTAAGTGAACTTAAGTTGAGTGTGAATATGACTCTACCAAGTAGGCTAAAAGCTAACTAGTTTAATAATATGTGTTTTCATTCTAATACCCCTTAAGCAATAGTTAGGGAGTAAGCTAAACAGTGAAAAGATGAGTCTCGACAACATGGATTGATAAGGTACTCATGTACAAATAAAGATCTCTCACAAACAAAGAAAAAGCGAAAACCCAGTGGGAACAAAGCTCCTCTCCAAAAGAGAGACATGAGAAGGATAAGACCTCCTTTAAAGGTGTCCATATGATGATGAAGTCTTGAAGCATGCCAAAGATGAACCAATATTTGTTGGAATCAATGAATCTCCAAATATGTAGATCAAAAGATACAAAATACGGCATGAGTGAACATATAGTAAAATAGTCAACCATGAAGTTGAACATGCAGATAGTACTATGATCAAGGAGCATGATCAACAAAGCATGAGTGACTTGTAGTAAAATTATAAAATGTGCTTGGTGCTCTACAAAGTACTAGAACCTCATAGAATATTATCCATTGAAATAATCCCCCCATAAGAGAGATAAAAATAGTAGGTCAATGTGACCCCCCTATAAGTTGTGAAGTCCATTTGGCTACCTTGAAGTTCCTCCACTATTCCAGTGAAACAAGGAAGCATTGGTATAACCATGTCATAATTCTCCCATTAATGCTAGTGAAGAAGAGGTTTGGTAGACTAACTGAAATTGGGCACAAACAATATGCAAAGGAATGTAGACCCAACATTAAGTCAACAAATGCACAAGGAACTGAAGAAAGGGTGTGCATCATGGCACACATGCATGAGGTGAGAATCAGAAAGATCCATTACTATGATGGTAGATCTACAGTCCTACAGTACCCCCCTTTACAATTTATAATTTAGTGTGAGTACAAAAATACCTCTCTAAGGAACACACATTCAATTTTCTAGAACCCCCTACTATGTATTGGAGATCTACAAAAGAGAGTTTGCTCCTATATTCAAAATGAGGTGAATTGGGATGAGATAATATTACAAAGAAATGAAAAAATCAATTATATTACCATTAAGATCAGAGTCCCATAATCCTAGCAACATACTAAATAATTGGGTCATTCTTATGATTGTCAAATGTTTAGTAGAGGGCACTGAAGGCAAGGTGGGACAACCATGTCACGCTTGGGAAATCAACACAAACCACAAGCATAGAAGTCTTGTGATTCCTAATAGAAAGATGGCAAGAATTGATTGATGAGCTAAAGAGGAAGGAGCCACACTCCTTGTGCAATTATCATACGGTTGCTAGATGAGCTAGGGGATATATTGAACTTGCAAAGGATCGTGAGCTTACCTGGTTACTACTGATTTTCTAGCCACCCTTGCTATGGTTGCCAATATTGGATTGGCAAGGAAGTAAAGAATATAATGCAAAGGTTGAGGATCTCAAATGGTAAAGGATAGAGAGCACAAATGAGTTCTAATGAAGCCCATTGATTCAATACCTGTGGATTACTACATGTTAAGACTTTATGGAGTTGACCTTGATGAGAAATTAGTTGCATTCCTCTGCTTGAGGACATGAAAAGATGTAAGTTAGGGGTGATGAGCTTATTTTGTCACTCTTTTATAGACATTTATGCTTTAGTTATTATAAACTTTACCTTCATACCTTAACAATTTTCCACTAATAAGACTATTTTATAAGCATTATAGTATATTTGCCTATGAATAATAGATGATATACAAATGCATAATTATGTGTAGAAATGTATTGAATTTATATGATTATTATTATATGGAATGTTCTTGTGTATTAATCTATTATACAACAAAGCAATTGGATTTCATGTGGGCTTCCTATAGCCATTGACAACAAAGTTGGAGGCAGTTCCTACAACTAAAGGGATACAATGCAAATTGAACGTTCAACACTGAGGTGTTCATCCAACCACCACCAAAAGGACTCTTTTTAGCAGTAGACCTCTTTATAGCACACAAGACACCTTTACCATAATGATTGTCATTAATTTTTTGTTGTATTTTGCATTATGGGCATTTATGTTTCATCATGGTTGATTGTACAATCCTAATAAGACTCTATTTTTGTTTATGTTTTCCTAGATTTAATAATCCTCTTCTTGAATATTTGAAATGAGTGATAACTAGTATTAGTTAGTTAGGATGATTTAGTCTATAAATGTGCCAAGGAAAGAATGCATACGGAAATAACACATATGGTTAACAACTCTTTGTACAAGTTTCTTATTGTAGCAACATAGTACTTTTTATATATAATGAGTCTTTATGAATGAATGAGAGTATGAATATCTTCTCATTTGGCAACTTCCTCTCATAGTAAGTTTGAGAGTGTATTTACCCCAAGTGATGGCCCACTTTAAGTAAACATCATTCTATTGTTCATTTATGCAAATTAGTTAGTGCTAGTTTAATTCAGCAAGTTTATGATCAGTTTTGATAACCTATAGCATATAATTATCGTTTTGTATATAAGAGTATTATCTTATGAATGAGCTTAGCATAGATTCATTTGTTTACTATTTTAATCATCTGTTGTTATAGTTTTTGATTAAGGAAAAAACAGATTTTGAAGGGGTCCCCGAAACCCTTTACAAAGGAGATTCTAAAAGAATTAGAATCAGCAAAACTCAAAAGAGAAGTTGTCTTAAAGATGAAGCATTAGATAAACAGACAACCAAAAGACGAGGCTCATTATCTGTTGTTATAGTTATTTTAATTTCTGTAATTGCAATTTATTTTGGATAAAATCTTTTTTTTTTTATAAATAGGATGTAAAACAGTTGCTTTAAAATCTAACTATTTAGACAAGTTCATAGTGCATATACAATGGTAACCCATTTCAAGTTTATGTGCCTGGATTGATAAGTTAAATGTACCTTATAATCCATTACAGGTTGCTCACTAGGATGAGTTCATCTATTTTGTTATAGAAGCTGATTTAGTTAGCCTAAATTATCAAATGGGTATAGGGAATCCTACAGCTATCACCTCAAGGAGTTGAAGAAGAAGCCATTACAGAGCACCTACTTGTTTATCCAATCAACAACTGGCTGAGATGCAGCCTTGGTAATACAAGCCATCACCAAAAGTTCAACACATCTTGAATTTTCATTTCAAGTATAGAATATGAGTTTTTAACTGCAAACCTACGCTACGAATTGAGATTGTTCCATGTCAAATGAGGGCCACCTACAGCGTTGATGCACGGATGCCAAATGTTTGGTGATTTCATATAGTACCAGCACATGATTTTTGTTGTGGCCTTGGCTGATGTGGAGTTGTCACTGCATTTATTAGGTTGATGTGTCATAATGGCCTCCTTAATTATTAAGAGATCTTCTTTCTACGTGAGAAATTTTGCGTCTGACCCCTTAGCAAGCATATGTCTGGAGATGCATTACTAGAGATTATTGGCTAAGGTTGCTTGTACTTCATCTGGGTATTTGATTTTCCAAGATTAGGCCAACAGACCTTCACTTTCCATTAGACTTGGCCATACTATTGAATTGGGCTCAGCTAACACTCATACCTTCTCAACAAAGTTAGATTAATTTTATGTTAATTTTAAATTTGGTGTATGGTTCTAACATTATTTTACTTCAGTGAAGAATTAAAAAGGAAAAAGATAGATCATAAATTTATGCTCTAAATTTCAGTTTCTATTGTAGCCTTTTCAATTTGCTATTAGTTAAACGATTTAACATGACATGGCTCGATCAGCTAAAACAAGATTGAAGTCTTGACTCTAAGAAGGCAATCTTCTGTTCAAAATAATGTATAATGCTCACTAAACCTCAAAATGGCAAATTTTGGTTCTTTAGTTCAAGCGGCATTACCTTGGTTAGTTCATGTAGGCCTTGAAACCGCAACTTCAATCATATGGCCAAAGGGCTTGCTTCCTAGGAAATATTTAGGCATGACTTTGGAATATCATCTAAAGTTGAAAGCCAGTATTCTTGTCAAATAATTTTGCATTAGGGGTGAAAAACTGCTTTCTAATGCCACCTAAGCAAATATAAATTGCTGTTAATCACATTTTAAAGAAAAAAATCTTATTGAAAAAGGTTCGAGTTAAACACTGGTAACCTCACGCATAGTTACAAATATAGTCAATGTACTTTTTCCATAATCTGTGATTACCTTTGATAGCATAGTAGGCAATGTTCTCAGAAATGCATGTTAATTCTCAAATTTATGCAGCTTGACAAGACAAAACATGAAGGAAACCTGTCTCTATAAAATTCTACATCAAAAATACAGTATTGCAATTGAAAGCACAAACCACTACAACCAATAACCCTCAACCCTGCTGAATAAGAACATACCAATTGTGTATTAGAGAATGAAAAATGTGGAGGTCTAGACACACGTGAATGATATAGTTTAGAGTCTTAGACTATATATCGTGAAGAATGGAAATAAAATTAATTTCAATTTAGCTTAAAAAGGATGATATCTACAGAATCCTCTCTCTTCCAAGCAATGTTCCATAAACCCTGACCAATCATTCCAAACAATAGTAACTCATATAGTAATGTTGTATAAAGGTGGCAATTATTTCCTTATTAAATCAAAAACTCTGCAGTAGTTTCCCGCTTGCAATCAAGTGCATCTAACATGGATAAGGCCATATTTATAACTCCAAGCTTGGGATAGAAAATTTAGCAGATGAAAATGACAAGCAAACAATCGCAATCCTGTCATTTTTGAAATACAACTTCCAAAACACATATAGCTTGCTTAAACAATACACTAAAAAAATATAGAAGAGCTACAATGGGCAGCTCTTATTAGCTGGTAATTAAGTTCGCCTACATCTTAAAGCAAATCTAACAATTCAATGCCTTGCAGACTGTTGCCTTGCCCATAAACTACAATGTTAAACCAAAAAAATTGAAGTTGTTCGCCCACATTCATCATAGTGAATGAAATAGATGGAATCTCCAACCTGGAAGTATATATGAACTCTCAGGTCCCATCATACAGAGTCTGCTTTCACCTTGCAATAGAAGAAAAACAAAAAAAGACTTTCATAACTGAGTACTGAAACATCTAACAAAATAGCATGTATGCTTTTTGCCTTTCCTATAACGTCAAAATGTATTCCCAGCTGTCATCTGCATGTCCCCAACATCATATATTAAATGATGTTACATGACTATCAAGTTTGATGCAAATGGAAGCACTTCTTGTAGATATCACCAGGAACCAGCTGTATGTAATATGTTTCCACCAGAATTGAAAAGCAAATGCAAACCCATGGTTGTGGAAAGTTAAGTTCACCTTGCTTGGGTAGCAGAACAAAGTAGTCCAGATGCATCTGAACCCACAATTGACAGATCGCATATGGTACAAAGCTTTCCAGACATACTAGGAACAAAACGTGATGTGCAATATGGACATGAAACACTTTTCTGGCCATGGTATATTGGAGTAAAACTTGTACCACAAACAACAAAAGGATTTCTGAAATCATAGTTTAGTTGCTTTGCATCTTGCAAATTCCTCTCACAGGCCTGAAGGACTTGACGAGCTTTTGTTGCATGATTTGTTGGAGGGTCAGTTTCTAAAAGCCGGCGTGCCATGTTTGCCGCTGTACTATAGTTCCCACCCTTGTAACATATGCCCATTGCATTTAGTAAAGCCAGTCTTAAATGAACTTTCTGGAGTTTGCAATGAGTGAAATAAGCTGCAAGTTCCTGTTGCCGGAGAGGATCATCTTTGATTTCTTTTCTCTTGACCTCCATTCGAAGACCAAGAACATATTCTTTGGCAATTCCAATCAATTCTTTCACATCATCAACTTCCTTTCTTGTGTCCACTACAATAACTGGGATTGTGTGCAGAATGTTCACAAATAGCCTCAATGCTTCACTGAACTTACCTTCTGTCGTTGCCCTGTAAGCTACTCTCAGTTTCTCCTCAACTACAGAAAGACTGTATACCAAGGCTGGGGGACCCCTTACATTTGGACTCCCAGTGTCACTCCAACCTTTCTCTACTGCTAATGGCACTACAGGTGCAGAAGCAAGGGCAGGAAGGAACACATGACTACCCATATATAGATCCAAAATTATAGACTTCAATGGAGAGAAATTATTAATCCCAAGTTGACGATTAAGCAACCGCAAAGCTGTATCAAAATTGCCTGCAGCTGCATGCTCTCCAGCAAGAGAAGATTTTTGTATCCAAATTTGGCTAACTGGCATACCTTGTGTTGGGGTTACAAACAAAGTATTGTGAGTGATTCCAACATTTGAAGTAGCAGCATCTTGAGGAAGTTCCAATTCCTCCATTTCCCATCCCCCATCTTCATCCTCTCCTCCTATAGCTTCTTTGTCATCTGCCATTATAACTTCACCATTTTCCCTTTCAGTATTTTCTATGGCAATGTCGTCACCCCAATCAGCAACATTTCCTTCATCCTCTTCTTCATAAGCTGCAGCAGAGTTCTCCAAACCACCTTCAAAAATACCTTTGGTAACCGTAAGCAAAGGCCAATCACCACCACGCACGATGGGTACAGGAGGCATCAGAAGTGATGATTTCTTTCCTGAAGGTAGAGTTGGAAGATTGCCCCCTAAATCAGCTGCAATTGTGTCAGCAATATCCATAAGACCATGAACAGATGCAGTGACATAAGCAAGTGGTAGATGACCAGATTCCTGCAAAATCTTGATGCGCTCTTTAATGTCACCCAAATACAATGCATTGTGAAACTGGCCCATTACATCATTTTTTATTTCAGCAATCCTTAACATCTTCGTCAACTTATCTAAATTACCAGTAATCAGATACAAAAATGAAAGCCGCTCAAAATTCTTTGTCCTTTGATATGCATACTCTACGATACCAGCATTACCCTGCCGAAGGGCTTCAACCCCTAGCTTATGCCAATGTTCCTTCTCATCAATCTCTTTTGCAGAAGCAACAGCTATTTGAATGTTTCCACTCTCCACAGCCAAGTTGAATCGGGTTCTCTCATCTCTAACAAAGTGAAGGGCCACCTCTGGAAATCCCTTTTGTTGCAGGTAAGCTATGATGGCCTGTCCACAGAGCTGAGAATTCCTAATCATGCTCATCACCTCATCATATTTCTTCTTCATCAATGCCAACTTGAATACGCACTCACTAGTATCTATCTGTATAACTCGGTTCTTGCCATCTCTATCAAGGCAATAAAGAGAACTTCCAGAAACCTTTGTTATGTACACTGGAACATCAAGCGTCCTGATGATGCCACTATCTCCATTTGGCAAGCAATATTTTATGTGATTCAAAGTTGAGTAAATAAAAATCCCATTGTCATCCCAAGCCCCACTCTTAACACGTATAGTCTCATGTAAAGTACATCTATGTGACAACTTCTTGCTTGCAATGATGATTGCATGCTTACTAAGCAAGGCTACATTCTCCATATCATTTGACCAAACTATGTACTTGACATTTGGTACATGAATTTCCCCTAAGTTTGTTCTCTGTTGCAGATCAAAAAGAATTACACTATCTTCTGATCTACAAAGCAGGTTGCCTGTCCCTGCAAAGAAAATTGTATCTGCACTAAATGGAAGATTGCACTTCTTTGTCACTTCATTTTTCAAGTTCTTTATGTTAACCTGATTATGGCTCTTGTCAAGAACAGCAAACCTATTCCTTGCAATGAACACAGCAGATCCTCCTGTTCCTCTCTTTGCCTCCTGTACTGTATCACTTCTGCCAAGACTATCCCTTGGCACAACATAAAGTTCATATGCACCACCGTCAACATCTGAACATATTAAAACAGCATTCTCTGTTGGACTGTATGACAGAGATCTTGGCCCTTGATTTGGGCCACTGGAACCAGGTCTGCGAATTGGTATTAATGGATTGTCTTTTTGAGTTGCAAAATCATAAGTGCGCAGATAACGATCCTTGAAATATAATAGTGAGCCCCCAAAGACAACATAGGCAGGCCTCTCTCTTTCCAATTTGAAGACAATCATCCCACTGTCATGCCCAGCTGCTAGAAGATTCACTTCTGGATGTGCAGAAAGAATCCAGAACCGATCATGCTCTCTACGAAAAGTTTGGACACTTGTACGCTTTGACATATCCCACACTCGGATACTTTTATCTTCAGAATTTGAAACAATAATGTCTTGGCGTGCATGGAACAACACACAAGACACATTATTTATATGTCCTCTTAGGGTGTCAACTTCCCAAGCCTTTGTATCTGATTTCAAGAAAGTGAAAAAATTTCAAATATGGAAATCACTTTCAAATATGGAAATCACTTTCTGCATACTACAAGAAAATTAAGAAAACATCATTAAGGATAGAAAGTAAAGAAAACATACCATTCATCCGCCAAAGTTTAACTTGGCGATCATCTGCACCA